>NC_081349.1:34218733-34301901 GCF_029784015.1 Lycium ferocissimum | reverse complement strand
GTCATAGTATAAGTAAGGTGGACCAGACTAGTCGGATCATCAGATGCCAATCTTCTTACACATTTTCTTTTAAATTAAGGCTCCATATTTCTACTACATAGAAACATAGGTGGATCGTCGTCCACCCCAGGGACCCACTCATGTTTCCATATAGTCGAGTAGAATTAAAAATAGAAATAAAAATTAAGGGACCACTCTTCTATAATTAAAAAAAAAAAAATTGAGGTTCCATCCTTCTATCATAGTAGAAATAAAAATAAAAAATTTAAGGTGGAATTACCGTGAAGAATTGAAACGATATTGAGCATAAATCGCTAAAGAAGTCATAAAACCAAAACATTTAAAACTAAGTTTAGACACATCGTCTCACACAAATAATGAGGAATAACACGTCGAAGATGAAATATAAGCGGTCTTGGATAATAGTAAATTATAAAATAGAATAAAAATGAAGGTGGGCCTCTTTTCTATACATATAAAAACGTAGCGTGGATCGTCGTCCACCCCGAGGGGACCCATTCATGTTTCCATAGTCGGTAAATTTAAAAAAAAAAAACAAATTAAGGGACCACTTTTCTATAATTAAAAAAAATAAAATTAAAGTTCACCCTTCTATAATATAGTAGAAATAAAAATAAAAAAAATTTAGGAAATTGGAGGCTGCGTGAAGAATTAGGAGACGATATTGAACACAAAAATCGGTTTAAGTCATAAAATCAAAACATTTAAAACTTAAGTTTAGACACATATGTCTCACACAAATAATGAGGAATAACATCAAGAAGATCAAATATAAACGGTCTTGGATAATAGTAAATAATAAAATAGAATAAAAATTAAGGTGGAGTCTACTCTTCTATAATAGCATAAAATAAAAAGAAAAATTAAGGTGAGGCCCACTTTCTATGATAGAGAAATTTTTAAAAAAAAATTAAAGGTGGGATCTACTGTGAATTGAAAATTAATTGCAAAAAAAAGGGTGGGCCATGTGAAGATGTAGGAGACAATTGTAAAAAAAAAAAAAAAATGTGGGATTCACGTGAAGAAGTAAGAGAAAATTGCAATAAAAAAAAGGACATTTAAATAATGATAATAAGTTCATAAAATGGTAAAGTTCGTCGTCCACCCCAGGGACCCACTTATGTATCGATATAGTAGAGTATTTGAAAAAAACAATTGAGGGCCCACTCTTATAGAAACATGGGTGGATCGTCGTCCACCCCAGGGACCCACTCATGTTGCTATATAGAGAGTAGAATTTAAAAAAAAAAAAAAAATTAAGGGACCACTCTTCTATAATTAAAAAAAAAAAAAAATTAAGTGTCCACCTTCTATAATATAGTAGAAATAAAAAATAAAAAAATTTAAGGTGGAGGTTTCGTGAAGAATTAGGAGGCAAATTTACGTAAAAAATAAAAAAAAATTAAAGTGTCCACGTGATAAGTACCAGATAATTACAACAACAACAAAAAATAGGACATTTAAATAATGATGATAATTTTAGAAAATAGTAAAGGTATGCTTAGAGAAAATTCAAAGAAAAGAAATTCAAGGAAAAAAAATAACAATTTAAATTGAACACAAAAATCGCTAAAGAAGTCATAAAACCAAAACATTTAAAACTTAAGTTTAGACACATACGTCTCACACAAATAATGAGAAATAACATCAAGAAGACGAAATATAAATGGTCTTGGATAATAGAAAATTATAAAATAGAATAAAAATTAGGGTGGGGCCTACTCTTCTATAATAGTAGAAAACAAAAAGAAAAATTAAGGTGAGGCCCACTCTTCTATGATAGTAGAAATTAAAAAAAAGATTAAGGTGGGGTCCACGTGAAGATTTAGGAGGCAATTGCAAAAAAAGGGGGGGCTCACGTGAAAATGTAGGAGACAATTGCAAAAAAAAAAATGTGGGATTCACGTGAAGAAGTAGAAGAAAATTGCAACAAAAAAAAGACATTTAAATAATGATAATAAGTTCAGAAAATGGTAAAGTTTGTCATTCCTTTGAGGACCCACTCATGTTTCTATATAGTAGAGTATTTGAAAAAAAATTAAGGACAACTCTTACGTAATTAAAAAAAAAAAAATTAAAGGCCCACCCTTCTATAATAGTAGAAATAAAAAATAAAAAATTTAAGTTTTGCCCATATGAAGTTAATTATATAGACAATTGCAAAAAAAAAAAAAAAAGGTGGGGTCCATTTTTTGAAAAAAAAATAGGACATTTAAATAATAATGATAAGTTCGTAAAATAAGGTGGGAAAGAAAGTGGGCCCCATCGTCTCCAAACTCATGTAAAAATAAAAAAAGTGGACCCCATATTACAAAAATCAAGCAATATAAAAAAATATGTGGATCCCAAAAAAAAATTAGGTGGGCCCCATACTAAAAACACCAAGCAATATTAAAAAAATAAAATAAAATAAGGTGGGAAAGAAAGTTTAATTCCCACCGTCTCCAAACTCATATAAAAAAAAAAGTGGACCCCATATTAAAAAATCAATCAATAAAAAAATAAGGTGGGCCCCATACTAAAAACACCAGCAATGTTAAAAAAAAATAGGGTGGGAAAAAAGTGGACCCACCGTCTCCAAACTCATGTAAAAAAGTGGACCCCATATATTTTTTTAAAAAAAGTAACGTAAAAAAAAAAAAGTGCACCCCATATTAAAAAATCAAACAATATTTATCTAATTTCCAAAGTATCCCAATTAAATTGTCAATAATGGTGGATTATCATTATCATGCATATCAACCCATTAGTGCGAGAAGAAATGAAAATTATCAGACAACAAAAAACATGAATTCCATATTATTGCTTTTCTTCAAAAGGTTAAGTAGCCAAACCATACAATTTCCTTTCTTTTCTTAAATTAGCCTGAGATCTAATCTAGATATTTAACTATTGAATTTGCTATTCCGCAATGTCATTTATTTGTTATGTTTACTAAAATAAATATACTTTAAATATTTATATTTTAAAATAAGATAGAATCTAATTACTTTTTCATTTTTTTTCCTTACTCTAATAAATGTGAAAAGAGATTAATTTGGTAAAAGAAAAAATAATATTAAATGGAGATCAAATAATTAATAAAGTAAATTAGTCAAATTATAATTCTAATTGACGTTTTTCTTAAAAACCGCAAAAGACAACATGACAAGTAAAATGAGCTAAACTAAGAATATTTACCAAAAATTAAAAAATAGTAGTTATTCGTTTAAATAGAAAATCAAATTTCTACTTTGTGTCGTTTTAAACATGTAAAATTAATTTAATAATTTCAATTAGAATTATCCAAATCAAAAGTTGATAAAAAAATAATAAGTATTGTTTAGGTCCAATCTACATACATTAACAATAGAATATTTTACACCTTTAAATTAATCGAATTAAAATTCAAAGTATTAACCGACGCTTAAATATCTTTATTGTTTTATCTCAAGGAGAGGAAAATAGTTTCATTTTAAACAAGTCTTCTCTTCTAAAAAAGTATTAATAAATTTTTGCCAACTTTGTATTCGTAGCAAACACTATTATAATAAAGTTTTGAATATAGAGCACAAACTACAATGTTATATTAATCGTGTTTTGAACATAGTGTGTGTGTGTGTATATATATATATATATATATATATATGCATAAAAACAGTGCAAATTTATGTAGTATCACTACCCAAACACAACTACATACACATAAATACACTATAATTCAAAGTGTTGGCCTGTTGCGTCTAGTTTAATTTATAGCGTAAACCCAAAACAATATTAACCATGGTTTTGACCAATGTAATTAGTCTAATCATTGTTATGAATTCAATGTATTTGGTGCACGTTCATTCAAAGAGTGTTCTACTTATACATGAATTTAATTAATTTTCTAATCAAGAAATAGAATTCTTGAGTGGTTCTTTCACCGATAAGAGACGTTCATCTTTTGATCGAAAGCACACAGAGAAATAAAAGTTTTCTACTTCTCTCTCAATTCTTATGTTAATAGTTTTGGAGCTTTAGTTTATAATTGTAGTATTTCTTTTACAATAATCATCAGTTTATAGGCTGTTTTTTGGGAGCCAAAATAGCTTTCGCCGTCTTGGAAAGATATGTTGTACTAGTTGAATTCGAGTATATTGTAGAGTTTTAAACTATTTATCCTGCTAAATGGTTACTTAATCAGTACTATAAAAATAGATACTCATAATTAAATAAAAATAATTACATTTTTCAATTCTCAATGAAGGAGTGAGAATTAATGATATAATTATTATGTGATTTTTAACCCTTTTTTTTTTTTTTTTTGATAACCAACTTGTTACATTAATCGCCGATTGGGAATCGGGCCGGCTAGATGGCCAGGCAACTAAAGCCATGGCTTTAGGCCTCCACATTTTGTGGGCCCCAAATTTACAATCACTATATATGATATAATGATATGCATTAGAATATATCTATATATTTAATATTAATAAAAGGTTTTTAAATTGTTCATATTTTTACTTGAATTTGGTTGAAGTTCATATAAGTGAGCAAATTGCTATTCCTTCCGGTTCAATTTACTTGTCATGGTTACTAAAAATAATTGATCTAAAATACTAATTATTTTAGGAAATCAAGATACAAGTAATTATTATGTTTTTACTTTTACCCTTACTCTAATAAATGTGAAGAGAGATTAAAATGGCTAAAAGAAGAATAGTATTATATTGAGAACATTGAACAAAATAAGGGTACTTTAATCAAATTATCATTTTAGTTAATGTTTTCTTTAGAGGGATTAAAAAACACAAACATGACAACTAAAATGAAAGCACTATACATTTTTTTGTGCATTTACTTCTTCCTTTAGTTTTGATTTTTCCTCCTCTATATACATCTATTTATTTTTCCTATTTATAACGAGTTCACTTTCTAAGTCCTAACAAAGGTATATTTAATGGATTGAACATATCGTCCACTGCAATGCAATATTAAAACGAACTCATTAGAAATAATTAGTAAGTTTGTATCTCAAAATTTTAGAAAAATATCTTCATATAGAAGTTTACATAAATTTTGTCAAATAAGGTTGAGGCCTCTAAGTTAAAACTTAGCTTTAGGCCGCAGACTATGTTGAGCCGCCCCTGAATGGGAAATACAAAACTATAGCCAGGCGTAACAACAACTGGCTATCATCCGTTACAGTTAACTCTACCAACACTAAAAAGGAAAATAAAGAAGCTAATAGAAGGGTTGTTGTACTGCTAGCATGGTTCCTTTTGTAGCTCTCACATTACATAGATATACTACCTCTCTAGTTATAGACTCCCCAGTTCTACCATATAGCATAAACATGCTATGTGTATACCTTCCTGAATTTGTGCTTTCTGAGACTTCCGTTTGGAGCAGTTGATGATCTCTTGAAGGTGCTGATCCAGCTTGTATAGGGTCCTTGTTGCAAGTGCAGCCATTGCATGAGTCTACTCTAAACTTGCTGAGAAAATGGACAGCATACCTACAAATGGTCCTAGATTCAGCTTCAATTTGGCATAAGACATACTCAAGCTCCACATCCATGCCCCATTTAGCTAACCAGTAGAACTTTTATGGGAACAAGGACAACGGATAAACGACTCGAAAAACTCTTTTTTTTTTTTTCAGAAATCACACAATATGCACACTTTACAATCGTTGAAAAAGAAAAGCACTTTACAATAGGAGTACCTGACAACATCACAGATTTTACATGAACTACTACTGCTACACTTTTCTGTATTTCCTCTACCCCTTGATAAATTTTTTTTTTGGTTTAAAAACTGGACTTCTACCACATAGTATAACATGAAACATACGCACACGTGCACACACACACAGAGCATAGGATTATGCAGCCATTCGCATTCTCATCCCTTAAGACACTGTAATATGAAGGAGGTACACGAGGGTGCAGGTGGTGAGGGTAGTGGCTGATGAAAATGGTCAGGTGGCATAAGAGGGGCTGATGGAATAGGACGATTGCCTGAGCGTGGTGGTACCACAGGTGGATCAGGAATGTACCCTCTTGGCTGCGGCCGCGGGCAACGGTAAGAATAGTTGTTTCTGCTATTCGCACAAGAAGAACCAGAACTAGTATAATCACCACCATGACCACCACAACATGACGAACAAGCAGAACAAAATCCACCACCATGTGGAAGCACTTCTGATTGTGTAACCGGTACATTATGGTAAGAATAGTTGTTTCTATTATTCGCACAACAAGAACAGGAACTAGTATTACCACCATGGCAACCACAGCATGACGAAGAAGCAGAACAAAGTCGACCACCACCACCACCACCATGTGGAAGCACTTCCGATTGAGTAACCCCGGGGTTATTACTTGTTGATTGTCCTTGGAAAGTTATCTTAGTGGTTTTAGTCACCTCCACAGAATGCAATCCTGAGATATCAGAGAACTGCTCCAGTTGCGCCATAATGTCCGGATCGTTGAACGGATCATTCCGTCTTAATTGTTCACATGGCCAGAGCTCTGCTTCTCTCCCACACTTTTCAAACTTGCTTAGGATTTCTGCAGGGTCTACTTTGCCAGAGATGACAACTTTACTAAGTTTTTGATCAATTTTTACTGAATGAACCCCCTTAAACTTTAGCAGATCTTTTTTCAGTTCCAGTCCACAATCCTTGCAGTGTACTTTCAGCTCGAGAGGAAAGGTGTTGAAAGAATTTGACATTGTTTTTGTGATCTCTATCAGCAAATATGTATAAACCCTCTTGTTTTATTGTTTCTTCAAAAATAATCCTGGGGGAAAGAAAGGCAAGAATAGCTTAGAACAGTATAACCATAACTGAATTATTTCCCGATAGATAAATTAAAAAAGAAATTGTCAATCCACTTTCTTAGAATCCTCTATTTAACTTCATAATAATACTCGGCCTTTTTTTCTAAGTGTTAGGCTAAAACGATCCAAAGATACTCTTAACATGATGTGATATTGTCCGCTTTGGGCCAAGCCCACACACTTTTCCCCAAAAGGTCCACATTATTAAGAGTATCCAACACCTTACAAGTAGCTCATTTTTCTTTTCAGCTACCAATGTATTACTTTTTTCGCACACCCAACATTAAGAATATCATATTATGAAGCTTAACATTAAGATATAGAGGACAATCGTCAGGATTGTGCCATGACAGCTCAAATAAATACGGTACTTCATTTTTTATTTTTGGCCAAATACATAGACGACCCTCCTCAGACCCCACTATGTTGTTGTACCTAGACGACCCTAAACTTCCAAAGATTTTCATCTAGGTACGTCATCTTCAGGTGGTGTCTATTGAACAGTTCGTGACTTCGTCTTCACACAAACTGTGGCTATTAAGCACATATTTAACAGTTCTAGACCAACCTAGGTGTCTGAATGCTACTCGCTATTGATTTAGCAAACGACACCAACAAAAATTACATGTAGTCCTTAGAGGTGGATTTAGGATTTAAAGTTTATGGATTTCTATGGGAACCTCGAGCTGATATACAATAATAACTGCGTTCAAAGTCAGGTATTTATACATATTTAGTGGATCTTTTAATACATATACAGAGTTTAGGCAAAAACTATTGTGTTTCCCTGAACCCCTAAGTTACTCTCTCTAGATTCTACTAGTAACCTCCCCTTCTCCAAAAAGGTCAAGATCTGAGATCTAAGAAAATCATAGTATAAAGCTTAACAAGATAGATCTAGGAGCATCTGGCTTGTGCAACAACTGGCGAAATCAATATCTTCTTTATTTTCCTTCAAGTATTTACCGCAACAAAATCAACAAGTCATTCTTCTCTCAATCTTTTTTACATATATGGTGAGAAAAATTCTCAGTATAGAAGAGTAAACAGATAGATCAATAGAAAAAACTGCAACTATAAGTACCAGTCCCTCTGTCCCGATTTATGTGGCACACTTTCTTTTTTAGTTTGTCCCAAAAATAATGTCACCTTCCTATATCAAGGAGCAATTTAAACTTCATGATAATTTACAGCCACACAAATATCTAAGAATTGTTTTGGTCCACAAATTAAGTCTTCCTTTCTATCTTAAACTCCATGTCAAGTCAAATGGTGCCACATAAATTGGGACGGAGGAGCACTATATAGTAAGTACTAACACATGAGATTTATAGTTATAAATAACACAATACTATAAAATAAACATAAACTGGAAATTGGCTCGTCATGTATTTCCGATGAGTCCGACCGATCATATAGATTTTCGTCCTCAGATTCTTCTACCGGTTTGTGGGAATACACTGGGTATGTTGTTGTTGTATATTCTTCTACCGGTTGTTATTTTCTACATTAAAGCGAGATCTAACGATATTATAGATCAAAACAGATGAAAACAGAACACAATGAGATCTGGTCTTGACACAACAAATTTTGCACGTGCTATTCTTCTACTCAAAAGTAGACCTCATAATTAACAGATCAAACTCCTCGTAATTAAATTAAAAGGGAGCTAAGTTCGAAGGGCTTACCACAGATGCTTGAATCGATCAATATATACCAAGGAAGAAAGAGAAGAGAAATAGTACGGAGGGCTCTTTATATATACTTTCTTAGTAGAGACAGTGACGTAGACATATCCGGTCACTGCTCATAATCATTAAGAGAGGAAATGACAAAAATGGTCCTGCACAATGGTCGGCTCTTCGAAGACGTCCGGTTAAGTTGAAAGTTGGAAGTGCAGGGGCTACACCCGTCTAGTAGAACTAGTACATGGGCATTGCAGATGATGCAGAAGTTTAAAGTTAATTTCATTCTTTTTGGGACGGACTAAAAAGGAAAGTGTATCATATAAATGACATAGGAGTACTTCATTTTATTTTTCAGCCAAATAAATGGACGGCCCTGAACTTCCAAACACATTCACTTAGGTACCTCATCTTGGCATGGCATCTATTGAACAGTTGGAGTTGCACAAAATTTGCCTATTAAGCACATATTAAACAGTTCTAAACCAACCTAGCTAGGCGGCTGAACGCTACTTGTCATTAACTTAGCAAACCACACCAATAAAAAATACATATATCCCTCAAAGGTAGATCAAAGATTTAAAGTTTATGGGTCCCTTCAGCGATTTTGAGTTAATATACAGTAATAACTGAATTAAAAGTTAGTGGATTTTTCAAATACATATACAGAGTTTATACATATATACAGAGTTTAGGCAAAAACTACAGTATTTCCGTAAACCCTTAAGATACACTCTCTAGCTTCTACTGGCAATCCCCTTCCCCCAAAAAAGGGTCAAGATCTGAGATCTAAGGGTTTGTGTGGACATGATTTCAAATCAGTAGTTTGAAATCAGGTTGATTTGAAGTTAAAAAAATTTATTTGGACAAGCCATTTGGATTTTTATGTCGTAATTTTTTTTTTAATTGCATGAATACTCCACAACTTGTGAAAACTATCAAAACTTCCCTAACTCTTATATAATCTTACCAAATGAGCGATTGAGCAATTGGATTTGAAAACATGATTTGAAATTGAAATTGAAGTTTTGCACAGATGTTATAAGCAAACGCTGATTTCAAATCAAAACTTGAAATTGGAGTCCCAAATCAAAACTTACTTAATATAGAAAGAGTCTCTTTTTGGGGCAGACCAAAAAGGAAAGTAACACACGTAAATTGGAATGGAGGGAGTACTAAATAAACACAAACTTTTCAGGGGATATCCGCCGGAAAATGTTTCCGGTGAGCCAATTCCGACAGATTCCATCGGAAATACACACGTCATATCCTTCTATCAGAAAATAACATTTCATTAATTTCTCATAGAGGATCACTAATAACCATCAGTGCAGGAGATCGGTATACCAAACACAATAGTAGAATTTTTTCGACCTCATATACTTCTACGAGTTGTTATTTTCTACAATAGAGCGAGATCTAACAACGCAACAACACATACAATAAAACAGATGAAAACACAACATAATGTAATTGATAAGATCTGCAAATTATAAAAACACTTAACAAATTTTGCAAGTGATATAATACTACTCAATAATTAAAAAGAATCAAAGCTCGAAAGCTTACCTGAAATTTTTGAATAGATCGATACGGAGGGGAGCTATGAGGATGAAGAGAGTACGCGCGCGCTTGGAATGAAGTTATCACTAATTGGTTATGGACAATTTATATACAGATGGCCGTCACTGCTACTAGAAGGGATGACAAAAAATGTGAAGTTCTCTTTGTAGGTACGTGACTAATTTAGTTTGTTTATTTTTTTACTTTAATTTTTTTTTAATTTTTAATTCATTTTTAATTTCTATTATTTTAATTTTTTTGATTTTTTTTTTTAATTTCTATTATTTTAATTTCTTTTTTATTTTTATTTTTGAATTATTTTTATTTTTTAAAATATATATTTTCTTTTTATATTATTTATTTTTTATTTCTTTCTTCTCATTCTCAATCTTTCTTCTTGTGGTTTGATGTAATTACTCGTATTTTTTTATTTTATTCATTTAGCATAATCGTGTTATTATTCTAATATTTGAAACTACCTCTTAATATTGGAAAGAATGAGTCATTAACAAACTTATATAACGAGCGTACGTTATTAAGTAGGAAACACGCGAATTGTGAATGAGGTTATAGACTTATGTTTTTCTTTTCTTTTGAATTATTTACTTAAGCTTACGTTGGAACTTACTTGTGTAATGTTGGAATTTGACAAAAAGTATTATGTTGAACTTTTTCTTTTGGATTTTGAATTTAGGTTATATTTCCAATTTGAAGTTATTTACTTTCACAATGTATGTTGTTTAATTTTCACTTACATTTGATGAATTTTTTGTGTCAAACATTTGAATAATGTTATGGCATTATATTTATTAATATTATTTTTTTGTCAAATATCCAATCCATGACGTTCTCACAAAAAAAATCTTCTTTTAAGTTTTATAATTAATTAAAATTAAATATTAATTTGAAAAATATATATCAATTATTTTTGTTACAATATTAGTCACAAATATATGATTATTAATTAATATATTTTCAAGAAACAATGTGTCATTAAATAACTAATTTAATATCATTTATAAAGGCAATATTTTTTAAATATTAATTTTAAATTTTTATAATTAAATTTTATTTTTAAATTAAAGCGACCGTGTAATTACAACATAACCAAACAAGACGGCTTGTAATTATATTGTAATTATGTTATGACAAACAAATAGTCGTTGTAATTACACTATTGTGTAATTATTAGGCATTAGATTCCGACTAATCCGGATTCGCTTCTGGTAGGGCCCAATCTGGGGAAGCGCTCCCTACCCAGGATTTTTTCATACTCAGACTCGAACCCGAAACCCGTGGTTAAGGGAAGAGCAACCCCATCCGCTGCACTTTATTTTTCTTGTTGTTTTCTTCTATCGATCTTATTTATAAACCTAAAAAATAATTATTTCTTGACTAGATATTCTTGCTTCTTGTTACTCTCTCGTTTTCTCCTTTTTCATTTGTTGCTTATTATAAATTTTTACATGTAAGCATTTCTTTTACTTTATATTTGTATTATGAAATTTGAGAATTCTGAAAATTATTTTACTTATGTATACATTTCTTTTACTTTATATTTACACTTTAATGAGCTCATAGTGTTTACAAACATTTGTACTAAAATGATTTTGAGATAGTTTTAAAAATTATTAAATGATGCCATATAGTGTTGCAAATAAAGACAATGATATCAATCAAGATCGGGTTATCTTAAAAATCTTTTATTTAGTTACCTAAAATTAATCTTTTAAACACAAAATGAGTTTGACGTGTATGCGGAGTTAGAATGTCACTCACCGATTTTATCGGATTTGGTAGCGCTTTGGTTCAAATTTTGTATTTTTTAAAAGTTTATTAAATGCGTACAGATTATTAATATAGAACTAAATAACTTAAAAAATTAGAATTTAGAACTCATAAACTTCAAATTATGGCTCCGCATCTGATTTGAAGTAAATAATTTTATCAAACTGAAAGTTAAGCTATTAAAGGAGTGAAATGAATGTTTTGCTTTTCATATATCGAAAATATACTTATTTGAAATTATTACTAACATAAATTATATTTCTTTAATTAAAATATTAACTTTTATATGAAACTAGTTTATACTAATAATTAGTTTAATGGATACTTAAGGCCTACGGGGCTAATTTTTTTATAATCGATGACAAAGACTAAGAGCCTTTTGGATTAACATAAGTTCAAAACATTTTAAATTATTTTAATTTTTTTGCGTATTTCTATTTTTTAGCAAAATAATTTATGTTTAAAATAACAAAAAATAATTAAGCCGTTTTAACTTATCTAAAGAACTTATGTTCGCTTTTTTAGCTCCATCCAAGCAAGTGCTTCTAAGAATCGGTGTATCCTAGGCGAATGACGGAATTGGTGATGTGGAGTTCAAAGTCATAGATTCATAATATATGTAAGGTGGACCAGCCTCAAATGTGTAAGGAACACTTCAAATAGTTTCGCGTCTTATTAGTTTTTATAAAGAAAATTATGCAATATTTCTAGTATAGAAAATATTTTTTACATTCATAAATTATTCTTTCATTTAAAAAATGAAGGAGTCGTGAATTTTTATCTTATATAGAAGCCACAAACTTGAAGAGCATGATTTGAAATTTGGTAAAAATTAAATAAAATTATAAATTCAGTGAGTTAATTCCCTAAAAGATCACTCATGTTTTGATAATTATTTTCTAATGTCACTTTTATTTCTTTTAGGACTAGAATATCACTCAACTATCATTATTTTCCTCAAAAAATACTAAATATTACAAAACACTCATTCTCTCCTAGTTGGCATGCCATGTCATATTAAAATTCTATTTTTTAATAATTAAGTTATGGAATAATTTCAAAGACCTTCCTCAAAGTTTGCCTTTATAACACTTAATTTCCTTGTGGTTTGAAATATTTACACTAACCTCCTTTATTTCGATTTTTTTAACCAAACTATTTAAAAAATAAAAAATCTATATATTCCAAAATTTACCCTTTTATAACTTGATTATTCGATCAATGTTTCATAACACTTCTCTCCCCTAAAATTGTTAGGTGTATTATACTAATAGTTAGGCTAAAAATTTAAAACTTTCGTATATCTAAATAAGAAATCCTAAATTCTAGGTTACTGTAATATCACTATGAGAAATCCTAAATGCTAGTGTTACGGAATATTTCTCTTTGTTCTTACAATCATGTTATTAATAACAATATTTAGGCTAAAATGAGCACATCTAACTTTTAGTATTTAGAGGGTGAGATGAATAATCCGTTTTTAAATTCTTATAGTTGTATAGTTGCAATAAGTTTTAAACGAATTTTTTTGGTAGGAACATAATTTTATCTACGAAAAAGAGTTGGAAGCTATATATATAGCGTGAGACTTAAAAAAAATAAAATTAATGAAGCGTAAAGATAAAGTCCAAGCTTTTTGAATTAATTTTCATATTACGGTTGTTGAATTTCATCTTTTAGTGTTTGAGATGAAAATTTTCAAACAAAAAAAAAAAAACACTTTACGTGTAAAATTAGCTAGCTATAAATTAGGAAACATCTTACGTTCAATGAGAAGCTATCATTGTCAACAGTTTAAACGTTATAAATAAGGTTACAAAAGGTATATTAGGAACATAAATGTTTTTTAGTATTTAAAATTAGTTTGGTTACAAAAGAAACGAAAAAAGGGAGGTTAGCGTAAATATCTCAAATCACAAGCGAACTAAGTGTTATAAAGGCAAATTTTGAGGAGTCTTTGAAATTACATTCATAAATTTATTATTAAAAATAAAATTTTAATGTGACATGGCATGTCAATTAGGAGAGAAGAAAATTTTTGTAATGTTTAGTATTTTTTGAAAAAATAGTGATAATTGAGTAATATTTTTGTTTTAAAAGAATAAAAGTGAGAGAATCGTCAAAACATGGGTGACGAATTAAGCCAAAATCAGTGAAGTTTTGCAGCTTCTTGAATGTTGAATGATGATATTACAAGTGGGACCCACGCGTTAAACAGAGAAACTGCTGAGGGAGGTTAGCAATGTCATTGTCAAATGGGACCTGTAAGTACAACTTCTTTTCGGCGGTCACGAAAGGAATTAAAATCGGGCAATTCGCTTCTTTTGGAGCGGTTTTTAAATTTTACCCCTCATATTTAAAATCTTTAAATTTTACCCTTTAGTTAAAATTTATGGGTTTTAGGTTTGAACCTTTACTCAATTAAAAATTTAAAAAAATTCGCAAGATAAAGTTTAAATTTCACTATCTGCGATCAGCACTGACTTATTAAAATTAAAAAGTTATGTCGAACCTTGATATATTTACGCTATGGGCAGATTTGAGTTATAACTTTTCCTTAAGATATAGGCTTTATCTTATAAGACAAATTTTTAGTTACTCATAAAAGATTCGCCTTATAAGATCTTTTAGTTATGCGCTTATAGGAACATCTTTTATTGTCTTGCAAAATCTAAAAAGCAGGCATAACTTGAAAAAACTTTTAGTTAAGGCTTAACTAAAGTTTGCGAGTCAAAGTTTGCCATAAGTATGGGACTGGCGTAAACTTGAGGATTTCACAAAGAAGTTATCGGACGACGCTCTTATGTCGAGTACGCGCCCGTAAGGCATGCTAGTATGCGGGGTCATAACGTAAGCTTATGATAATTTCTTAACAAGTGTATCTGCGACAAATTTCTACCTTACAATTTTTTTTAATTTATGCTTGAACGGGGATTTGAACTCAAAACCTCATAATTTTTGCGTGAGCGCTCAGGGTTGCAATACGAAGGATAAAAATTAAAGAACGACAATATAAGGGTATAATTTAAAGATCACTAAATATGAAGCGAAAATTTAAAGGCGTCCCAAAGAAGGGCAATCCATACAAAAAAAGATTAAAATCAAGGTGAGTTGATTTTTTTGTCCAACAAGGGAAAGTACACGCATAGTGCAATCTGTTGTGCCTGCAATTAATTAAACAAGAATTGACACTGCCACACATAATAATGACACTTGAATGCCTACCTTTTTATTTTATTTATTTTAACCTTACCCGTTTGATTCTTTAGATAAAATCAACATAACTCCCCCAGTCCCCCTCAAATTGTCTAAGCTATTAAATTCATACAAGTCTTAATGAAATTAATCAAAACAAAATTAGTAATTTAGTCATTTTACGCAATAATAAAGTCTTTTGGTCACACTATTTTGATCACAATGGCCCAAATGGAATAAATTCGTATAATTATTTAAGCTCAAATTTAATAATTTATACTTATTTAATGTCATTTCTATCTTTTCTTCTCAAAGTTTATCTTAATTTAAAATTATACAATAGAGATTATGGTAATTTTTATATAAATATGATCAAATTTGAATCAAATTGATATGACAATTTAGCAACTCTTTTTAAGCAAAACTTCGTTGTTGGTTTGCTTTCTAACTACTAAGGTCCATTAATTTTGTCCATCTCTAAATTTGAATTCTTGCTTAAAAAAAATAAAATAAAAAAAATCAACAATATCAGTCAAATCAAACGAATAGAATTCGATGATGATGACTAGGGGCTGGTCAAACATAATGGATCAATATTTAATAGATACTTAAGGGACTAATTTTGAACCTACCCCAAATACTCCCTCCGTCCACTTTTAATTGTCACCTATTAATTTGGCACATCTATTAAGGAGCTAATAGAATGAAAAGTTTACCATATCCCTCTTTAAATATAATAAATTTAACGTCTTAAAAAATACATTGGGAGATGACAATGGTTAATAATAAGGGTAAAATAGGAAAAAAGTGATAAAATATGTCTTGATTTTCTAAAGTAGATAAGTACAAATGAACATCTATTTTTAATGCATGGGATAAGCAAAAGTGGACGGAGGGAGTAGATGTAACTTTTTTCATTCTCATCATGGAAGACGGTGTAGGAGGGCGTATTTAACGGAATTGGTGATGTGGAGTTCAAAGTCATAGGCCCCATTTGTCCATAGATACAAAAAAAAAAAAATCACTTTTTTTTGGAATTTTGGAGTTGGAGTTGGAGTTGTGTTTGGCCATAATTTTTGAAATTGTAGTTTTTTGTGAAATGTAGTTGTAAAAAAGTGAAAAAAGTGAATTTTTTTTAAAAAGCAAGTTTTACGAGTTTTTGATATTAGAATCAACTTGAAGTTGTATTCGAATTTTCGTAATGAAAATCTTTGGATTCTGGAAAAAAGTGAAAAAATTTTGTGAAAAAAAGTGAATAATTTTTATGGCCAAACGGCACCATAGCATATGTAAGGTGGACCAGAAAAGAACTAAGCTTTCAACTTATAATATAAAGACACAGTATCCCATTTCATCTTGTCACAGTAGCTACCTCGCCAAGTCTTATTAACTGAATACTGAGCAATTACTTGATAAGAACCTCAAATTGAGGGACAAAATTGATGCTAACTTTAAAATGAGATCTCAAACATAGAAATATCAAAACAAAAAAAAATTCTCGTGAATGACGAAGCATTAATTATTTCCCTCCCACTGTTCACACAGAAGTGCTTCCTTCGGTTCAAAATAAGTGTCCATCAACCCTTTAGCACATTTACCAAAATACAAACTTTAAGAAAAAAAAAAAAAAAAAAAAAAGGTATTTTAACTAAATTATCTTTAATTAAAATTTGCATATTACTATTAACTTGACGTATTGGATCTGGTTACTTAGCACTTAATAAGGGCAAATTTGAAAAATAAAGTTAATTCCTTCTTGATTATGTAATGAGACACTTATTTAGGACTACAATAAAAAAAACTAAATGAACACTAATTATAAACCGGAGGCAGTATGATTTTACCTTTAGAAGTGTTGAGAGTGAAAGGAGGCTGATCAGACCCAAGGTGACAGACAATCAGACAAGGTCTACTTCAAATCTTGTTTGCTTCGCCATAATACTCAACCAACACCAGCAAACCGAGGCAGATTTGGGATTCAACTTTACTGGTTCAAGTTCAGGATTCTATCATAGGTTTGAAATCTTTATTTGTACGTACTTACTGAATTTTTCACATATATAAGGCTTGAGGCAAAACTATTGCGTTCGGATGAAGTAACACTACGTCCGGCCCTTGCCTCCAAGGCCATACTTGTGAATTGTGATCACTGACATTTATACTTTTCACTAGAAGCAAGCGAAAATCCCTTTCAAGATCGAGCCACAGAAAAGGAGCAATGAATCCTTCACTAGCAGCAACGACATGGATCGTTGTACCCCATCCAGTTTCCTTCTTCTTTTGGATCTTTCACAAACAAATTTCCCAGTCACGAAAGAAGCAAGAATAGCTGCAACTTACATCGTATTCTCGTCTATCATCTCTACTGCTTTAGCAGGGTACACAACATAGTATCCGTCCTTCAATTTCCACCTCCTTTAATTAAACCTCAAAGCACATTGTCAATTTTTCCCAGCAGATCATATGCCCCCCATATATTAAAACGGAAAATTCTCATCAGAACAGAATACAATAAATCACAGAGTAACTTAATCAAGCAATTCTACGAGACTAACGGGGCTTTAGTTAAGCTTGTCCTGAATTGGCTTCAGTGGCCACCCGACCATTGTGCAGGACGTTAAAACTATCTTATGCTGCCCAATATATGCATAATATTGTATGGGATGATAACATTGGAAGGGTTGTAATGTTTGATAATAAATAAGGTGGAAACACTGGTACGATGCCACACAAGAATGAAGTTGTATATATTGCCATACTTGAGCTGTTCAGCATAGGAATCTGGAGAAGATTATTGGCTGATGCCTGATGCATTGAAGGGGAAGAAAAAAATGTGATCTATAAGCACTTGCCAACCAGGAGTTTTGATTCATTTATATTTGGTACAACTTCTCCATCCAAATTGTGCATACAACAACAACTATGCCTCAGTCCCAAACAAGTCGAATTAGCTATGAGTCCTCACTTCTTCATTATGCTTATTTATTATGATTCATCATAAATTGGTAAGTTTTACGCTGGCTGCCAGCCTACCGCAACCCTCCTCCTTTATCCGGGCTTGGGACTGGCAATGTGAGTGAGATAACACAGGCGGAGTTAGGCCTATTGGAGTACCTCACAGATCTTCATCCATTTTCAAAATCCCCATATTATTTTGGTAATGCAAGAACGGACTATGTAAATATAAATAAAGGCTTCTCTGATGCATAATGAAGCATATCTTCCCCAAATTCGTACCTATCAAAAAAAAATCTTCTCCAAATTCGTATCATCTGATAGCAAAGTTAACTCCAGGAAACGAAAGTGAAAAATAACAAAACGTAATCTTCCAAAAATAACAACATTTAGGTTAATATCGTTCACAATTGTCACCCTATCAAATACTCTAACGCGAGAAGGAAAGAGGGTACAGCAACAAAGAAATCCTCAAGCATGCACACGGGCAATTAGCCGAAAGGACCAGAAATTGGGGTTTCAAATAAGCCATTTAGATTCCACTTCACACAGGAATTAGCTGAAAGGACCAGACATTGGGGTTTCAAATAAGCCATTTAGACTCCACTTACTAGAATAGTGCTTTTCGTGATCATGATCATAATAGACAAGGCTAAATATAAATTACTGTATTAACAAAGGGACAATATTCACACAATGACCAAACTTTGCAATTGCCGAAAAGGAGAAGGCACTTTACAACCGAAGCAGTAACAACACCACAGATTTTACACGAACTACTACTGCTACACTTTTCTGTATTTCCTCTACCCCTCCTTTTTTTTCTTCTATCTGGCAAAACTTGGACACTCACACACGCACACGCACACACACACACACACACACACACACACACACATGATTTGGACTGTGCAGCCATTCACGTTCTCATCACTTGAGACACTGTGATAGGAAGGAGGCACACGATGGTGCAGGTGGTGATGGCGGTGCCTGATGAATATAGTCATGCGGCATTAGAGGGGCTGATGGACTAGGACGATCACCTGACCATGGTGGTGGTATCACAAGTGGAGGAGGAATGTACCCCATTGGCTGCGGCCGCGGGCAATGACAAGAATAGGTGTTTCTGTTATTCGCACAACAAGAACGAGAATTATTATAATTACCACCGTGGCCATCACAACATGACGAAGAAGCAGAACAAAATCCACCACTACCACCATGTGGAAGCACTTCTGATTGTGTAACTGGTACATTATGGTAAGAATAGTTGTTTCTGTTATTCGCACAATAAGAACCGAAACTAGTATTACCACCATGGCAACCACAGCATGACGAAGAAGCAGAACAAAGTCGACCACCACCATGTGGAAGCACTTCCGATTGTGTAATCCCGGGGTTATTACTTGTTGATTCTCCTTGGAAAGTTATCTTAGTGGTTTTGGTCACCTCCACAGTATGCAATCCTGAGACATCAGACAGCTGCTTCAGTTGCGCCATAATGTCCGAATCATTGAACGGATCATTCCCTCTTAATTGTTCACATGGCCAGAGCTCTGCTTCTCTCCCACACTTTTCAAACTTGCTTAGGATTTTTGCAGGGTCTACCTTGCCAGAGATGACAACTTTACCAAGTTTTTGATCAATTTTCACTGAACGAACCCCCTTAAACTTTAGCAGATCCTTTTTCAGTTCCAGTCCACAATCCTTGCAGTGTACTTTCAGCTTGAGAGCAAAGGTGTTGAAAGAATTTGACATTGTTTTTGTGATCTCTATCAGCAAATATGTATAAACCCTCTTGTTTTATTGTTTCTTCAAAAATAATCCTGGGGTAAAGGAAGGCAAGAATAGCTTAGAACAGTATAACCATAACTGAATTATTATCCGATAGAGAATTTAAAGAAAAAGAAATTGTCAATCCCCTTTCTCAGAATCCTCTATTTAACTTCATATACTCGGCCTTTTTTCTAAGAACATCATATTATGAAGCTTAACAATAAGATATAGAGGACAATCGTCTGGATTGTGCCATAACAGCTCAAAATCAATAAAGTACTTCATTTTGATTTTTGGCGAAATACATAGACAACCCTGAACTTCGAAAAAATCTCATCTAGGTACCTCAACTTCAGGTGGTGTCTATTGAACAACTTCATCTTCACACAAACTGTGGCTATTAAGCACATATTAAACAGTTCTACATCAACCTAGGTGCCTAAATGCTACTCGCTATTGATTTAGCAAATCACACCAATAAAAAATACATGGAGTCCCTAGAGGCGGATCGAGGATTTAAAGTTTATGGATTTCTACAGCGACCTCAAGCTGATATACAATAATAACTGTGTTCAAAGTCAAGTATTTATAGATATTTAGTGGATCTTTTAATACATATACAGAGTTTAGGCAAAAACTATTGTGTTTCCCTGAACCCCTAAGTTACTCTCTCTAGATTCTACTAGTAACCTCCCCTTCATCTGAGATCTAAGAAAATCATAGTATAAAGCTTAACAATAAGATAGATCTAGGAGCATCTGGCTTGGGCAATAACTGTCAAAATCAATATCTTCTTTATTTTTCCTTAAAGTATTTACCGCAACAAAATCAACAAGTCATTCTTCTCTCAATCTCTTTTACATTTACGGTGAGAAAATTCTCAGTAGAGAAGTGTAAACAGAAAAACAGAAAGATCAATCGAAAAGCCTGCAACTATAACTACTATATCATGAAGACATTCGGGTAACCATATTGTACCTTAGCAAGAAAAATCCAAATTTTATTTCACCTTCTTCTTTTTTTCCTTATAAGAACTAAAACAAGATATTTATAGTCATACGTAAAAAATACTACTCTCTCAATTTATATACCACAGTTTGGATTTCGAGAGTCAAATTTTTTTATTTTGGTCGTGTATTCTGACATGGAATCTTTAAATTTTTTTGAGATAAAATTTACATATTGGGAAACTACGTAAAAAGTACTATAAGTCACAATAATAATTCAAAATAATTAAAAGGCATATAAAAAAATTGTAGTCAAAGAAAAATTCGTTTGAATCTCGAAATCGAAAAGGTGCCACATAAATTAGAACGGCGGTCACCCGTTTGGCCATGAGAATTTTTCACATTATTTGAAAATCAGCATTTGGCCATGAAAATTAACTTGAAGTTGTATCTGGAATCGGAAAACACCCTAAAATCTTGTTTTCACTTTCATTACATTCAATCAACCAAATATTTTTTGCAAAAACTATAACCAAATATAACTCCATCTCCAACTCCAACTTCAAAATACCAAATAAAGTGAAAAATATTTGGTTTTAATGGACAAACGCCTACTTGAAATAAACAAAAACTTTCGACGGGATGTCCGTCAGAAATTGGCTCATCTTTCCGGCGAGCCAATTTCCGATCGACTCCATCGGAAATACGCACGTCATGGATTCCCGATCGAAGTCCGTAGCCGGAAATGGCTCCGACGAGCCAAGTTCCCACCGATTCCATCGGAAATTTCAGAAATGGCATTTTTAGTAGTGACACAACAAAGTTTGCAGAGTTATATCCTTCTATTCAAAATATAACCAGAAAATAACAATTCATTAATTTCTCATAGATGATCACTAAGAACTGTAAGCCAAACACAATAGATTTTCGTCTTTATACACTTCTACGAGTTGTTATTTTCTACAGCAAAGCGTGATCTAACCACATAACAGATGAAAACACAACATAATGAGATCTGCAAATTATAAAAAACACTAACAAATTTTGCAAGTGATATAATACTACTCAAAAATAGACGACAAAATTAACAAATCAAATTACTCGTAATTAGATTAATATAAGAAGAAACTTCGAAGCTCAAGCAAAATCTAACGAGATAACATATCAAAACAGATGAAAACACAACATAATGAGATCTGCATATAAAAACACACAACTAATTTTGCAAGTGATATAATACTAATCCAAATTTAATTAACAGATAAAATTACTCGTAATAATTAGATTAATAATTAAGAAGCAAAGTACGAAGCTTACGAGATACTCTTGTTTCGATCGTATACACCAAAGAGAGCTATGAGGAAGAAAGAGAGCTTTGAGTGAAGTTTTCGATATTTGCGAGACGCGGCACATTTTATTTTGGGGGTGGTTTCAAAGTTCAAATCTGAACCCTTCATTAAGGACACGTGTAATAAGATTGACATCCACCTGAGCCTAAATCCACCTTCCAATACTAGAAACAAAAAAAAAAAATTGACTAAACTGTCTCTAACTAAATAAGTATTGGGATTTGATCATATAACACTTAATAGGGGCAAATTTATAAAAATAAGGTTAATTATTTCTTTTGACAAGTGAATACTCTTTTTGACCCAAAAAAAAAAAAGACTAAGTGGAAACCCTTTTTGATCCAGAGGGATAGATTTAATCATAATTACACAAGAAAGCTTCATCAAATACTACTAAATATGCAACACAAAAAAAGATGCACCAAACACTAAGGGTGTGTTCAATATGGAGGAAAATGTTTTCCTAAAAAATGTGTTCTTGAAAAATAAGTGAATTTTTTACTTATTTTCTCATGTTCGATTGGTTAGTGGAAATAAGTGAATTTTCTTGTTCATTTTTTCATGTTCCATTGGTTAGTAGAAAGTATTTTTCAGAAAATATCCACCCAAGCCCCAACATCGTAGAAAGGGGGTGGGGGAAAGGGTCGCATGAGGGGTGGGTGGTGTAAAAAAGAAAAAACTTTAAAATTAAACTCTTTTGGAGGGTGGTGGGGATCACAGCGGGGGGTGGGTGGGGTATAAAAAAATTAAAAACTTTAAAAAAAAAAAATTGGATTGGGTTTTCGTGGGGGGGGGGGGGGGGGGGGGGGGGAGTGAGTTGGGCGGTGGTGAAGGGGTGTGGTGGTGGGAGTGGTTGGAGTTTGGTGGGGTGGTGATTTGAGGGTGGGTTGGGTGGTGGTGGGGTGGTTGGTAGAATGCTACTTGTAGCACTTGTTTTCCCTACTTTAATTAGAGAAGTCATTTTCCTCATTTTAACTAACTTGTTTTACTGAAGAAAATATTTTTCAAAATTTTTGACAAACATTTTTCGAAAAAATGTTTTCCTCCATACCGAACACACCCTAAAAAGATACTCCCTCCGGCCGTTTTTACTTGTTCAGTGTACGAAAAAAAGATGTCCACTTTTACTTGTCCAATCTGCAGGAGATAGTTCACCAGTTCATATCTATTTTTCCCTTATTAATAATTATTGGGTTGAAAACTTCAAGGAATTGTTAGTGGCTGCACAACTTTTAAAGTATTTTGATTGATTTCAATTATTAGATGACTTAATAATAATTAGGGGTTATATAATAAAATTGTCATTCTATTTATGGCTCTTTAAGGGGTGTGAAAGTCAATACAAGATAAGTAAAAATCGACGGAGGGAGTATATAAGAAAATAACAGAAATTACACTTCAAAAAGTTGCATCAGACTCTAGAAATAAATCAAAACTAACAGAAGACGCATAAATTGCACCTTTAAATATGAATTCCAGCTAATTTCTTTTCTTTTTCACAATTCTCGTAAAGCTAACTAATAGAGTCTGATAACAAAAACTCTTATAGCATGTTTGATCAAGCTTCTAAAATCAGCTTATTTTGAAAAGTGTTTTTCAAAAAAATACTTTTGGCGACAAGCTGTTTGTGTTTGACCAATTAATTTTAAACATAATTTTGAGCAGCAATTAGTGTTTGGTCAAGCTTTAAAAAAAGTGTTTTTAAATATATTTTTCTCAAAAGAGCTTTTGGGCAAAAGCCACTTTTTTAGCTTCTGAAAAACTGTTTCTGCTACTCTTCAAAAAATACTTATTTCCTCCTAAAAATTTGGATAAACAGCTCACTTTTTTAAAATACACTTTTTTGAAAAAAATAAATTAGCATTTTTGGGCTTTCAAAAGCTTGACCAAACAGTGCTATAAGAGTTGGTCTAACATAAAGGATCGATGTTTAATGGATATACTTAAGGGGCTGATTTTGAACCTATCCCAAATATGTGGTACTTTTGTTCATTTTCTCATCATGGAAGTCGGCGTATCCTAGGCGAATTTAACGGAATTGGTGATGTGGAGTTCAAAGTCATAGTATATGGAAGGTGGACCAGGCTAGTTGGATCATTAGATGCCAATCTTCTTACACATGTTCTTTTAAATTAAGGCTCCATGTGTAATTTATATCGTAAAACCAAAACAATATTAACCATGGTTTTGACCAATGTAATTAATATAATCATTGTTATGAATTCAATGTATTTGGTGCCTGTTCATTCAATGAATGTTCTACTTATACATGAATTTAATTAACTTTCTAATCAAGAAATATAATTCTTGAGCGGTTCTTTCATCCTATAAAAAAGACGTTCATCTTTTGATCGAAAGTACACGGAGAAATAAAAGTTTTCTACTTCTCTCTCAATTCTTATGTTAATAGTTTTGGAGGTTTAGTTTATAATTATAGTATTTCTTTTACAATAATCATCAGTTTTAGCCTATTTTTTGGGAGCCAAAACAGCTTTGTTCTTGTATAGCCGTTTTGGAAAGATATATTGTAATAATTGAATTCGAGTATATTGTAGAGTTTTAAACTATTTATCTTGCTAAATGATTACTTAATCATTACTATAAAAATAGATACTCATAATTGAATAACACTAATTACATTCTTCAATTCTCAATGAAGGAGTGAGAATTAATGATATAATTATTATGTGATTTTCAACTTTTTTTTTTTTGGTATCCAACTTGTTACATTAATCACCGAATGGGAAATACAAAACTATAGCCAAGCTTAACAACAACTGGCTATCCTCCGTCACAGTCTAACTCTACCAACACTAAAAAGGAAAATAAAGAAGCTAATACAAGAGTCGTTGTACTGCTAGCATGGTTCCTTTTGTAGCTCTTACATTACATAGATATACTACGTACCTCTCTAGTTATAGACTCCCAAGTTCTACCATATAGCATAAACATACTATGTGTATACCATCCTGAATTTGTGCTTTCTGAGACTTCCGTTTAGAGCAGTTGATGATCTCTTGAAGGTGCTGGTCCAGCTTGTATAGGGTCCTTGTTGCAAGTGCAGCCGTTGCATTGAGTCTACTCTAAACTTGTTGAGAAAATGGACAGCATACATACAAATGGTCTCTAGATTCAGGTTCAATTTGGCATAAGACACACTCAAGCTCCACATCCATGCCCCATTGAGCTAACTAGTAGTCATTAGCCTATTCTGGAGTTGCAACCACACTGTAAAAATAGCCTTTCGCCTAGCAGCTTTCCGAAACATAAGACAATTCCAGTACACTCTTGGCTGAGCTCCAAGCATGTGAATATACAGCTGTTTGATCATGGATTGCTTTGTAGCTGTATTCACTTGGAACTGTGCATTGTACATTCTGGCCTCTATAATCTTCCTAATGATTCAACAAACTTGTTTTGGTATGGTCATCTCTTGAAAGTTCTGACCCTTTGATATTAGAAAGAATAGATCCATCTTATCCAAAGCTTATCTTAGCTTGTTTATGTTCTAAGTCCCAACAAGTTTTAGCAATAGCAGCTTTAATCTTAACATTTTTTTTTTTCGCGGATTGCCTTCAAACGCGCTGGTCTTTAATTTTTACCCTTCGACTGAAAAAGTGGCCGACAATACCCCGAGGTTCTGAGTTCAAACCCGGGTGAGTAAAAAAAAAATACATTTTTGCAAGGCTAGGTTTCGCGATGCCTAACTTATTTATCTTTGTAGTTCCAAGTTAGGCCTTATAAGGCATAGCTTCTATATAGAAACTATACCTTAAGACATAACTTGACTTACAAATATTTTTTTTATCTCTGCTGGGATTCTACAGATAAGGCCTAACTTTTCTTTATGAAATTCTGCCTTGCGATTTTTTTTTTATACTCTGCTAGGGTTCAAACTCAGAATCTCAAGGTTATTTTCTACCACTTAAAGTGCAGAAGGGTAAAAATTAAACACCAGCAATTTGAGGGGCAAAAATTAAAGACCAACCCCGAATAGGGCATTTGTCCGAATGACCCTAATCTTAATAAAAAAAAAGAAGGGAAAAGAGCCAAATATACCCCTCTACTATTGAATATTGGCCACATTTGCCCTCCGTTATATGATAGGGCCAAATATACCCCTACCGTTAGCAAAGTACTCAAAAGTACCCCTCATTTCTAACAGATTCCCATATAAGCAAGCCCTCCGTCATTGGAAACGGGTGACGTGGATGCCACATGTCATTTAACTTATTCTAAATTTTATTTTATTTTTAATATTTCAGAAAAGAAAAAAGAAAAGAAAACCTGGTAATTTACTGGTATTTTCTCAATTCAAGTGTTTTCACTAGCAGATATTACCAATTACTTCAATTAGATGACAATGGCTATATGTATCCACTCGTAAAGATTACATCATTTAAGCTATTTACATAATTTACAGGTGGAAAGACCCCGCAAGGATCAAATATCAGCCCAAGATGCACTGACACCGGCGGCGACGATGAACAAAAATGAAGGGGAAACGGGATGTCATGTGGCGTTTTCTTTTCTAAAATATCAAAAAGAAAATTAGAATAAGTTACATGTTATGTGGCATTCACACCCAATTTCAATGACTAGACTTGCTTATGTGGGAATTTGTTAGAAATGTATTTTTAAGTACTTTGCTAACGGTAGTTAAGATATTTACTTATAAGATAACGGAAGATAAATGTGGCCAATATTCAATAGTAGATGGGTATATTTGGCCCTTTTCCCTAAAAAAAAAAAAGGGAGAATGACATATATATGCATAAGAAGATGGTATATTTACAAAATATGACGATACTTTTCAGTTTACAAAACATAACAATAGATTTCTTACAAAACATATACGAAAATTTTCGCTCAAGGCTTGGAAAATTCGCTCAAATATTTGTGTGTGAAAACTGTATGAAATGCGTATATCTTGGTCAAGGTTTAAAAATTTCACTCAAAATTTTGTGTAATATGTATATACCGCTTTGGGCTTAGAATTTCGCTCACAATTTTTGTGTATGAAAATTGTATAAAATTGGTATGAAATGTGTATATCTCATTCAAGGCTTAGAATTTCATACAAAACTCAACATACAATTATCATACAACTTTAATACAATTTTGAATCTCACTTCGAAATTTGAAAAGAAACCAAATTTTATCAGATCCACTAATTTTCCTAGTTTTTCTTCGATTTGAACCCGCATTGTGTGATAATGTCAACCATACAGTGATAAATAACTAATACTACTTGAAATCTTAACCGAACAACCAAGTTAGGGATCTCTCATGGTTGACTTTGACTTTGATTTCTCTGTTTCTGCACCACTTCTCCATCCACGTAACCACCGTGAAATAGGTCTCAAAAACACCCACGGAACCTATATCCATTTCGCTTGAATCAGTAAGTCCACATAGGTACGCCTATCTCAGTAAATGAAATGGATATCAACACAATAGATTTGAAGCGGAGCTTGAGTAGAACAGGGAGAAAGGGTGGGCGGCAGGAAAATGGAAAGGGAATGGTGGGCGGCTGGGAAAATAGGAAGGGAATGGTGGGCTTTTAATTTTTCCAAATCTGGTGTGATTTGTAATTAAATTATTATATTTTGTAAATAAGGAAAAATATCCTTATGTTTTGTAATATAGTGTCTTAAGTGGTATTATTAGGTCATTTTCCCAAAAAAAAAAAATGAGGCCTTACAGATTTTTACTTCTGTACTACTTGATTGTGTAAACTCCTTAACCAGCCTCACTCTGCAAGCCTTTGTTATGGCCTTTTCGTCCCTCATGCTTCCTCTCAGTGACCCAATATCAGAAAGTGCTCCTGGCCGTTTTAGCTAATATCAGCGCAGGTTCATCAGCCAATTGCAAACGATGTTCATCTACAAATAACGAAAGACAAAAAATCTGCCAAAAGGTGCTTCTCTCTATATATGTTTTTTTCTTTCAAAAACTACTTATGTTATTACACAAAAATGCTTAATTTTTTTCCTAACACCTTGACCAAATGACTCGACTTTTTAAAATAAATATTTTCTTAAAAATAAACACTTTTAATCTCCAAAAGCTTAGCCAAACTTTATTTCTCTATGGTTCAAATTATAACTCCAATCAACAAACCTCCGGATATTAACAGGAATCTGGGCGCAAATGATTGAAATTTGGGCACATGCATGCATCTGGTGAAACGTAACATAGCAGAGGGGACCTAGCCTATAAGCCTATAAGGTATGGGTTTACGTGAACACGATCATTTTCATTCAAATTCGATATTTATATTGTAAAATTTGCAAAATATTTATAAATATCTGACTGCATTTAAATTCAATTATTATTATATATTTTCTTCTACCATTTATATATATAAGGGGGTTTGGCTTGACACGAAGTTTTAAAATGAAAGGAAGATTTTTGAAAGTTGTGATTCAAAATAAGCCATAAATATTTGTGCGGCTAGAAAGCGTTTCATTAAAAGTAAAAATGTGAAGTTTAAAGTTAAATTGTTACTAAATTTAGAAATGTGTCATTCTTTTTGGAACTGACCAAAAGAGAAAGAGTGCCACATAAATTGAAACGAAGGAAATATTAATTATAAAAATTTATAAATTTCAAATCCTGAATTCGATTTTAAACACGAGGCCTTGGTAGAGAAAGGTATAGATAGAAGAAAAACTACTACTAGTAGGGGTGAACGTTCGGTTTTCCGGTTCGGTTTTATCAAACTTCGGTTTGGCTATTTCGGGTTCGGTTTTTTGAAGGTGGACACCGAACACCGAACCCAACTAGTTCGGTTCGGTTCTTTCGGTTTCGATTTTTTAAAGTTCGGTTCGGTTTGGTTTCAGTTTTTTCAATTCGGTTTTTTTTTATATGATATTAGAAGCGATTCCCTTGACACAAATTCATATTCTCAAAAGCAATAAAACATAAAACTGATAAATTGAAATCAAAATCAAACAAACAGGATATACAAGAATAGAAAACTATAACCATGCTAAAGGATTACTAGGTGTTATATACATACCGTAAGAATAATTAAGAAAACACATAAAGGACATACATTAATCCTAAAGACACATCCTAGTTGCCTTCCTTAACATATTTGATTTTCTCAACTGAAGTAGAAAATTAGGGATACAAATGCAAAAGAGGGCTTGTTACAATTGGTTTTTTTTTTGCCTTAAACTTAATGAGCCTGGACTATTTTAATTTTTTTGGGTAATGTATTACATTTCGGTGTGTGTTCGATTTTTCGGTTCGATTTTATCAAACTTCGGTTCGGCTATTTCGGTTTCGGTTTTTTGAAGGTGGACACTAAACACCGAACCAAACTAGTTCGGTTCGGTTTGGTTTGTTGAAGTTTCGATTCGGTTTAATTCGATTTTTCGATTTTCGGTATTTATGCCCAGCCCTAACTACTAGCTACTGCTAGTAATGGAAGACCAGACACAAAAAAGCAGAAAAAGTTTGGATAGAAGGAACCAGGAAAAAGTGAAAGCAACCATAGAAACAGATAATGTTTCACGCTGATGCATGTGATGTGGGCATCAACATGCACTAACGTATACATACATGTAATATGTATGCCAAGTTTTTCAAATAGTATACCTCTTACTAAAACGTTACTTATTAATTAGGCTTACAAAAGGTCCAAGAAAACATTAATTATTTTTTAAAAATAAATTAACGTAATCATTTTGTTGACTAAAGGGTTTTGAACAAAAAGTTTTGCCAAATTTCGCGAGTCAATATTGAACGGCAGATAATTAATGACTTCTTACTAAAACGTTAATTTATTTTTTCGTTTAATTATATGCAGTACAGTGATTCGACTAATCTATGAATTCTGTTTACTCAACCAATTAAGAATTATAATTGTAATTAAGTGGGATAGAAAAGAGGAAAAGATGCTTACCAAGTGATCAACTCCTCAATATATTGATAATGGCATCCTTCTTTTGTTACAAACAGTTTAAATTGTCAGAATTCATATAATTCTTAATTGGTTGAGTAAACAGAATTTTCTTTTAAGAATAAAGCATCAATGAGTTAATGACAAACTAAATTAATTCTTAAAATTTGTTTTAATGAATTCAATTCTTTTTTAATTTCATCTAAACCTAGAATTTAATCACCATATTTGTTTTAGCATAAACCATTATCACATGAAATTATGAGTAATTAATCAATAAATATCAAAAATATGCTATTCCTACCTCTAACTAGAAATTATATGCTTACAAATTCATAAAATATTAAAATATCTTTTTCATCAATTTATGATTATAGTGAGTTTGAAATCATTTTGTATACTTTAAATTATATTACTAAACATCAAGTTATCTCTGTCTCTTTGATATCTGTTTATTCCCTAGCAAACTTGCTTTACTATAACAATTCTATTAGTAAATTATATAATTCTGTGACTAAAAACTTGAAAAATGAATAATACATGATTAAGAAGCTATCATCTTAAAAGAGTTGTGCCTAAGAAACGTACATAAATTATTATTTTTTCAGTTAAAACCTATGAAGTGTATTACTCCCTCCATTCCAAAATAAGTGTCTTTTTAGGCTTTTTATTTTGTTCCAAAATAAGTGACACTTTAGGATTTCAAGAAGAAATTAATTCTATTCTTCCAAACTTATTCTTATTTATTATCAAGAATCATTAAATAACTTTTCTTTTTCGAAGCATTAATCAGGGGTAAGTTGGTAAAAACATTCCTAATTTTTTAGGAGTGAGCAATTTTTTAATGGGTGTGCATGAGCTAAAAGAGACACTTATTTTAAAATGAAGGAAGTATTATCTTGATCTTAGATCCAGACTCAGCACGGACTTCACTGCACTAGTAATATTCATAATCACAATTGACAGAGCACTTGGAATTCTGTGCCTCTATGGTCAATGGACCTTCTCCTTTGCCATTTGATCTTCTTTTTCCACTTCACTATTTATTAGATACCCCAAGTTCCTCTACGTTTTTGGGTTCTTTTTACCAGTACACTCAGTCCACCGACCAAAATTATCATCATCACTCTTGGATTATGAATTTTTACCGCTTATTTTTTTTCTTTTTCCTTGATCATATTTGTGTGCCTTTGCGGATGAGTGGGGCTAGAGGAAGTACGCGATGGATCATGCAGCGGGGAAGATGCCTTTTTGACTCTTGGTTTGTGTAGCTTTATTCTTAGTAAAAACTTATTTCTTGGTTACAGCAAAAGCAAAATCCCATCAAGATTCCTTTCTCAAAAAATATACTCTCTCCCGTCTAAAATAATTGAGGATTTAGCTTCTAAAAATTGATCTAAAATAATTAAGATTTTTAGTCTAACAAGAAAGTATTTTTTTTTAAATTTACCCTTGATACATTGTTAATTCAATGAATAAATTTAATGATTGTTATAGTTTCAATGCCTCTCTTAATTAAGGGTATTTTAGTCACTATACCTCTTGAATTTTTGGAGTAAGTGAATTCCTTAATTCATGTGCCTAAGTCTAAAACCTCAATTATTTTGGACCGGAGGGTATTTATAAGCCATCATTATATGACATTGGGCAATTTGCAGGATTGCCCTTCAGCGCGGTGGTCTTTAAATTTTGCCCCTGTCTTTAATTCCTTAATTCATGTACCCAAGTCTAAAACCTCAATTATTTTGGACAGGAGGGTACATATAAGCCATCATTATATTACATTGGGCAATTTGCAAGATTGCCCTTCGTTGTGGGTGGTCTTTAATTTTTGCCCTTCGCTAAAAATTTCTAGATTTTGGGTTCAAACCGGCCGCTCAGTCAAAAATTTTAAAAAAATTCGCAAGGTACGTAGAGTTTGGATTCGCAAGACAGAGTTTTGCCTTCAAACTCTGCCCTAAGGCAGAATTTTGCGAATCCAAACATATGCCTTGCGATTTTTTTTTTTTTTTTCTACTAAATTGGGGTTTGAACCTACAACCTCGGGTATTAGACGAAGGACAAAACTTAAACACCACCAATTTGAAGGGCAAAAATTAAAGACCACCCCAAATGAAGGGCAATCCGTGCAAAAAAATGTATTACATTTATATAAACTCACGTAGGTTTATGGAGATATAAATGAGAAGCGGGCAAAGTTTATGTTTTATTCATAACTTAGAGCCGGCTTGGCTTGGCTTATAAGTTGATCAAACCAGCTTATAAGTCATTTTTTAAACTTATTTAGGTGTTTGGTAAAATAGAAAACAATTTAAATTAAGTTAAAAAGTGCTTAAAATAAGCCAAAACCAAGAAGTTGCTCAATCCGAACTTTTTTTTCCCTCTTAAAAGCCATTTTGGTTTGACCAACAACTTTATCCTTTTATCCCTTATATTTTTTGTTAATTTCAATACTACCCTTACCTCTAAAAACCCTTTAAGCACTTTTATCCAAACTCGTAACTGTTTATTTATAAAATAACTTTCAACACTTAAAAAGTACTTTAAGCATTATGCTTAAAAGCCACTTTTTTTTTCCAGCTTAATCCAAACGGGCTCTTAACATATTACAAGTTACTCTGCCATTGCTAAATTCACCTTTTCGGACAACAAAGAAAGAAATAGTTTGTATCGTTAACTACTGTCTTCGGAGGCGGAACTAGTGCTTTAGTTACGGATTCAGCTGAACCTAACATTTCTGGTTCAAAATTTATATTTGTATAAATAATTCATTAAATATGTATAAATAATTAATTCAGAGCTCAAATACTTTAAAAGACTAGAAACTCAAACTCATAAATATTAAATCCTGACCCCGCCTATGACTGTTGATATAGGACCATAACAATCCTTCGGACGTCTAATACTGAGCACCGAAAGCATGGACAATACAAGATGAAAACCTATCATTTGGTGACACCGTAACAGTAAATTAATAAGAATATGAGGAGTATGTATGTCAACTCTAATGTCATGTAGAGATAATGAACAATGAGCTTAACTTGATTCTAAAAGTTAGCTAATGAAGTGCAAACTATCCAAAAATATATGCTTCATCTGTTTCCATTTAGATGAACATATTAGTTTGGGCATGGAGTTTAAAAAAGAAATGAACATTTCTAAAAAATTGTGATCTTAAACATGACATAACATATTTGTATGTTTATAATTATCTTTTGAAACTTGTGATCTTAAACATACACCAACATTTTTATGACTACAAACACATCTTATTAATTAAGAACAGAATAAAGAGAGAGTATAAGTTAAATTATTTTCATATTTAATGAAACCATTCTCATTTTTTAAAACAAACTAAAAAGAATTTGATCACAGAAACTGAAACGGACGTGTGAGTAAGAAGACAATATAGCTCGTTCCCTTAACTAATGTGAGATTTAAGTAGATAAATGAGTGATATTTTCTTTATTCTACACAAAAATAATATTTTTTCCGTCCCATATTAGTTGGTGACTTTTCCTTTTGTACGTCTCTTAAGAAATCATAAATAAAAGATGTATTTTACTATCTTACTCCTATCTCTTTCCAATAAATATATTTTAATCAATATTGACTATTTTCAAGAACATTTGACACTAAGGGTAAGATGAAAAAAATTTAATTAATTTTATAAATAAATAAATAATTTAAGATATATATTTTTAATAATATGATCAAGTAATATGAAACGGTGGGAGTAATTAGAAGTACTACACTAGTACTCGTAGTAGTGGATGGAGTATCAATAATGAGCCTACAGCTTTTTCTATTTGCGTTGGTTTGAGTGAGAATTTGGCGTTTATGGCTATCCCTTTTGTTCATCTCTCTGTATACAAGAAACAAACGAGTACAACTAGTCGTTATATCTAACAAGAGAATGGCAAATTACTTTTTCTTGAAGTCTAAATGATGGGCAATTCTAATGTTGAAAAAGTAAGTAACCCCTCACTTTAATCTCCCCAAAAAATATGAGACACATAATCATCTGGGAGTGTGTAACTTCCAAAATTAGTGAATATAGTGTGAGTCTTTCAAGAATGTACTAGAATTGCCAGTAATAATAAGTGATGACACATTACAGATTCTGTTGCTTTAAGTTTGAGAGTGGATTGGAAAATTGACCATTTTAAGCATTGTTGATTTATGGCGACTGACATACTGGACGGAGCTAAGGATGCAAGGGTTCATCTGAACCTCTTTCATTCAAAACTTAAAACTGTATATATATGATCAAAATTATTTTTACATATAGCAAATATTGATTTTTTTTTATTTTTTTGACATTTTGATTTTGTTATATTTAAATTCTTTTAGTGAAAAATTCTAATTCCGCTACTATAGACAAATTACTTTTTTGATGGAAGTGGAAATTAACCACTGAACAATAGAAGAGGGGCCTGTTGGCCTAGAAAAGGCAAAATGAAGAAAAATAGCCTTCTCTCTACATATGGGGAGAGTTAGTAGCATTTAAAGAACTTAATTTGGACGGTTATTTCAGAAGCATCACCACTGACAGTCCCACATGAATTCAGTACAAACAGACATCGACGTTGTTGGTTCAACTGAATTCATTACTTTTGATTTTAAATATGTATATGTGTGTGTGGAAAAAATTCAAGCGTCTACAGATAATAAGATCATTTAGCTAATCTAAACTCACTAACTCTAGCTCCACTTCTGTCTAGCTACAAGCTGTGGAGCGAAGCCATGCAAAGTCATTGGGGTTTAACTAAATCCCTTTCTTTTTTGTGTGTGTAAATAGGGCAACAACGAACTTTTTGAATACATATTAACTGTGGAATTCCCTTAACGTGAGAAAAGATTCTAGTATAGTGACAAATTAAAAAGAATTCAAATTTTGCTTTTGTTCATTGGTTCAGTTCCCAAGTGTGACATTAGTATTTTTTCTGTATCATTTTGTATATATTCCTAGCTCCAACAAGAAATGCATGAACATGACTTCTTCTTGTTTTGTTATGAAGTTTTCTTATCATAAACCAAAAAGTGAATTGCAGAAGAAGAAGAAGAGGGAAAGAATTGAAATTAATGGATGACACTTTCACTAAAATCACTCAATAATCAAGTCATGATTACATCTCTTAGAATCACAATCAGCACTTTCATGTTAGATAATGTTTGAAGATCTTGATGGATAAAAAAACCCTCCATTTTTTTAAAACATCCATAACACAATACTCAAAGAACCAAAAAAATTGAGAACTAGAAAGCCTACCATAAAGCTTTAAGCTAGATGGGAATTTGTAGAAGCAAATCGAAACGAATTCCATACTTGCCCATAAGCCTGGAGGAGCAGAATTATCCGATGAGGAACCTGTGTAGTAGTTAACGAAAAGCACTAGCTTGCCGCAGAGTAATCTGGTACTTTGCTGGTGAGAGACCCGAGACATGGTACACATCAAAACAATGTGCGAGAAGTTGGCAGGACGACACCATTATCCAAAGAAAATGAAAACTCAAGCTGCGCTTGATAGGGTTTTTCTCTGAAGATGGCACCAGAAAATCACAATAGTTGGCTAGTGGAAGTAGTATTATAACCAGACATATCTGTCCAAAATTGATCACTTGTGACCCCCAAATTGTTACTTCCTTGTATATTCAGCCCTTGGTTATTAGTGCTACTTTTACTCTCTTCCACCTTCACATTTTCCAGATCAGTAATCCTAGATTCACTATATATTGGATATAAATTACTAGGCTGTTGTTCCAAGGGGGAGAGGAGAGAAAATTGTTGCATTTGTTGAAGTCTAAATTGGTCAACAAATCTAGCTGACAAATTCATTTGATTATTGCTTCCATCACCCTCATGAGATTGAATTTCTCCAAAAGTCAAGCTATTTTGTGTAGAATTGAAGTGATTGAAATTATGAAAAGGGGTACTCAAGAATGACAAATGTGTACTTGGAGGAGGCAAATGGATAGGATTAGTAATAGTAGTACCATTAGAGGTAATAATATTGGGACCTTTTCTTGATCTTTCACCTCTAATTGGGGATTTTGATCTAGTTGATCTTTTACTACTTCTCTTGTTGTTCCTCCGGCATCCACCTCCGACAGGGACGTTCCTCAACGCGCCACCTCTAGTCCAATACCTCCGACAAGTCTTACAGAAATGACGCGGTTGAGAAAGGTTGTAGTTGTTGAAGTAACAAAACTTAGTATTCGTGGACTCGCAACGTGGACATTTCAAGGCAGTCTCTGGCTGTGTTACCTTTGCTAGCCTGGCTCGCTCTACCATCGAGCCAGGCCTAATTGAGCCAGCTGCACCGCCACCTCCTCCTGATGCTGCTGGAGGTGGAAGCATAGCTGGTGAGAGCTGAGTGGGGTTCTCATTAGAAACTCCGAGTTGTTGTTGTTGTTGATGATGTGCTTGCTGCAAAATTTTGCAAGAAGAGATTAAAAATCAAATACTACTATGTGGTAATTATATATAGTATATTCAAATTGAAGATTCGGAGTACAAAGTGGGAATATTTATCTTTTTTACTAGCTTTTTTAGTGAAGAAGCTAAGATGAACAAAATTCTTATTACCTCATGTAGCCAATTGGGAGGATCTAGATAGAGAGGAATAGATGTGAAAGCCATTTTTGTGCTAGTTCTCCAAATATTGCTTCTTCTTTTGTAAAAGGTTTATGGTAGAGAATATAACACTATACATAAAGACAGTTGCAGAAAAGAAAGAGAAAGAAAGCAAGCAAAGAAGAAAGAACAAAAGAGAGGAGAGATCAGAAGTAATATATGAAGGAAGGGACTTTATATTTTTTCTTTAGGTAAAAAAAAAATAGGGTTTGAACATGGATACTGTTTCCATATTGTACACTACATCCTTTGATGATATCTTGTTTTAATCATGAAAGAGATAGATAATTATTTTTAGTATTTAAGTTATATACGTCGTCAGTGTAAAGTCTTGTTTTATTAACAAGTCATTTAATTAAGGATATTTATAGGTAAATCTCCTTAATATGTTGAATTTGTAATCATGAAAACAGACAGGTTAGGTGACCTATGATGTTAAAAGTTCTTACACTATGATGTATATATACAACTTAAACTCATTTTGATTCTAATGGTTGATATGAACCCAATATGTTTGTCTGCTCTAATACCAAATTGAACACTAAAAAATTCCTATAGGGAGTGTGTCACCCTTAAATAATGGACCTACGTTGTGTGAATCTGAATTAGTTGGATCACGGTGCATCGTGAATACCAGATGATTTAAAGAAAAGAGAGACAATTAGTGGGCCATGCTTGTTAGATCAAGCTAAAATGCTTATATTCAAGCTAGAAACCCTAAATTCTAACAATACATTAATTATACTGACATTCATACATATAGGTTTTTTCTATAACAATAAACGTTTGATTTTAAAAAGGAAAAGGCAAACGCTGGTGGGATGTCACCATCGAAAGTATCTTTTTCTTTTTTCTTCCCTGTCTCCTACGTTTCTTTATGTACGTAAACAAACCCCACTCTCAAATGTGTGTGTGGATTGAAAACATTGCACATGTAACACTATAAGAAAACATGAAACTTAGACGAAAATGCCCATCAGAAATATGAGATTTTCAATAGAAAGTCTGTTGAAAACATTTTCAAGAAGCCTATTCCCGATGAATTTTGTTGGAAATGTTTTTTTAGTAGTATAGTTTTCAAAATTTGGCGGGCCTACCCTCATGGAAGGGGTATTCGATAGCTAGAAAATTACACTATATGGATAGGTTAATTTGGTTTGAATCCCCTTAACTTATTAGTGTGTTTACTTATTTCTATTTTGATTTCCTTTAGTGAAAATTTTAGTTCCGCCACTGATTTTATTCTTGACATACACTATTCAACAATAAGTCTACGTCTATAGGGTAACCTAAAATAAAGAATAATAATATACTGATAGTGTAAAAATTTAACACATTGTCAAAGTGAATAACAGTATTTGCACATAGTTAGACGACCAAGCTAACTATTTTAATCCAACAAATAGTATTCCATACATATATAGTCCAACGTTTTGAGGAGTTGACTACTACATGTGGCTCTGATATTAAGTTAGATGTTACCCCAAAAATATGAAAGAGCTCAAACAGAATATTGTATCACCATCCAAACTTGTCGATCAACATAACCAATTAAGTAGCTGCTGTTCAACTCTCATCAAATATGTGGATTCCTCTAATTATCGATAGTTCGTCAGATCAATTTCACATATAATCATCGAAAGAAGATATCATTGTAACAGTCATAAAACCAAATTTTGTAATAAAAAGTACATATAAACTATTTCAATATTTCGATAAAATGAAAATCGTTGAAAAATTCTTCAATGGTGATATGGAATGCCATCAACATAATTTAACATGTTATAGTAGGTCACTTACTATATATTAAAAGCTACCCATCAATACTATAAAGTAAAATTACCTATAATTATCTTTTAAGTGATCTGATTATGTAAATATTTTATACACAATCAATGCATAACTCCATTGTGTGCATATAACTTAAACTCAAACCAAAATATATAGACTAGAAAGAAGATGGGCATATACTGGTTAATTATCTTTGACAAAGCTGGAATAAAGATATAATGTAATCTTCTAGGTAGAAGCTGTCTCAGTCATGTAAGGCCAAAGATAAATGTGGTCCAACTTCAAGTTTGTGCTTTTGACCTTAATTTCTTCACACAACAACTAAATTTTGTTATAATCATCTGGAATTCGAAATTTTTGATCCGATTAATTCAAATTCGGGCGTAAGACTTGTAAAAAGGGAAGCGCTCTCTAGGTACCTTTGATTTCTCCATTTCAGAGACTCAAACCCAACACTGATTAAAGGCTGAAAGACCTCGTCTATAACCACCGTAGCCCTTGCTAGAACTTAAGTTAAATAGCAGGTAACACTAGTAACATCTTCTTTCAATTAAGGATATTGGTTAAGATATTAAACGCAACATATATACCCAAGCTTACAGTCTAGTGGTACCGATAAGAGTACTCTTCTACACTATATGGTTGTTGGTTTGATTCTCACAGTTGTCTCTCTTAATTACCATGTCCCTTTCTCTCATATAATTGGGAAAAAAAGGTCTGTATGTCGAGGCAAAGCCTATTTCCGATTTGAATGTACGTATGAAAGGTTGAGAAAACAAACGTAATTATCTGTCAACGTCGTTCAAAAATCAATTATAAATAATATCTATACTAAATGTGAGTTAATAACTTGAAAATACTTTAGATAATTCGTCGGAACTAGTCAAATTATAGTAACCGTGAATTATTCTTTTAATTACTAGTGGTGGATATAAATTTTAATCATAAGCTTTTCCACCAAAACTTAATCTTAATTAATCATAACTTCCATTTTCTGGCCTTGATTCAGATTTTGATGTTGCTTTTGCGTGGCAACATGTGGTTGATCAAATGTCATCCGCACATGTGATGCAGAGAAAATGGAAAGATTTTTTTTTTTTTTCGGGGGATGGTGGAGGAAGAATCTAATTCTCTCTATTAATTTAATGAACAATAAATAAGCAATCTCTTTAAGGGAATATATCTTTTGAGCTCATGTTCATGCAAAAAGCAGACATGCAATTCTATACCATGCATGCATTATTAGTTGTAAAGTAGACAATAATCTTGCAGCTTTTCTCCATGCAATTATTTGTTACAAATCAATTGCTGTCACATCTCCTCTTCCCTCAAAACTAAGAAATGGGACAGATCTTGGAAAAAATCAGCAGCTTCAAAGATCCTATTGTATCATTTATAAATAATATTGAGGTTGTGGTGGGATGGATAGAGTTTCTTTAGCTTTGATCATATGTTTCAAGTTCGACTTGAAAATGAAACAAATTCTAAAAGAAAGCACTTTCTCGTTTGATGAATCTTAGACAGTTTAAATCTAACCTAAAGCAAATATCAGACACCAAGTGAGAAATAATTTTTTAAAATATATATGTGCTTAGATATCAAGAGTTATTAACTCCTATGATCTAATGATTAATAAAGTGGAATGAAAATTATGGAAGATTAAGTTTCGAATCTCGAATAGAGAGTAAATTTGTCTTTGGCGAGAGATAATAAATACATGTGTAATACCGATGTGCGCGAATTTAAGATTTAAATCTGATGAGTTTCGTCTTATACAAAATCTTATAACTATTTAATCCATTGCACTCTTAAATATATAATTTATATCGGGAAAACATGAACTCGTAAAAAATATGCTATGTCCGACTCTGTGTATAGCATAATGATCAATAAATTGGGATGATTGACTATAGAAGACCAGAGTACGAATGATCTAAGTAGATTAAAAATGTTACGAGTAGGTGATTCTATAACCTATTATAAGCTTTGATGAGTATTAGTAGAAGGCAGATAGTAATCGGTAAAATAATTAATGTGTATGTAAGCTAAATTGATCCGAACACCACCATTGCTATATAGAAGAATATCAAGATACTCATAAATTAATTAACTAACAAGGGACTTTCTTTCTGAGTTGTAAATTGGGATTGTTAAGTTGTTGACATATGTGAATCTATACTATTATTGTATTAGTTTGCTGCATTTACTGTTACTTTTCTTCATAGTGCTTATCTATATTATTTTTGCCAAGATTTCTTTACGTTCTTCAATTCTTGTCTAACCTTTTTTTTTCATGCTTTCTCTTGAGCCAAGGGTAAGATTTTATCTCTCGCCATCTGGACGACGCCTAGAGGGGTTGCCAATAATGATGCAAGTGATCCGCATGTACCACTCCATGTACACATGGATGGGAGTGTCATGTCCGACCACCGCTAGGCTTGTCATCCTCACATCCCAACTCTGGACCTGCTGCTGCATCTAGAGTCGTCATGCATCATCGACGCCCACACGCTCGTCCCTCGCATAGTGGTCATGCTCCCAAACCGTAGCCGCGGGTATATTTTGTACATATATTTTGTACCTAGTCTACACCCATATCTGATATAGTCATTTCAAAAATATTTTATCAGTCGTCGTTTTAAAAAAATATATTTTGTGTTTAATTACACACACTTAAATATATTACCTGAAGGAGCGAGCAAAATGCGGGGACCTCACCCTCGTGCCCATAGAACATCGGCGGAATCCTCGATACATGTAGCCCGGCACGGTAGCGCCCAATTATAACATCTATCTCGGCGAGATCGTCGATAGACCGAAGATACCTCAAGCTCAAATGCGAACTCGAAGTGTTCGGGAACAGGATGGCCCCGAATATGATGAGTAGGTATAGACGCGCGCGTCGCTCAACATCAACCTGAGGCATGTCCTCTCCAATCGGATCTTTGCGTGTACATGTGTGCGCAAGTGAGCGTAAGGCCGACAATAAAAGCGACTGCGGCGAGGAAATATGACCATCCAGAGCCGCGAAACCGGTGAGCCTAGTCAACTCATCCCGGTAAGGTGGAAGCACAGGAGGCTCCTCAATATACAATGGGCATCCATCAACCTGTAGCCCATAAATGACCTCCACATCCTGAAGGGTAATGGTAGCCTCACCGGTGCGGAGATGAAATGTGTGTGTCTCCGGTCGCCACCTCTCAATCAATGCCGTCACTAGCGACCTATCGTCTTGTGTACCCGACTAACCGACGCACCGGTAGATACCGCCCCGACATAGTATATCCAGGACAAGAGGATGTGGGGGGCGAGCAGCTAAGATCTCTCATGCTGAGTCCCCTAAACGGGTACGGACCTGAGACTCAGGCTGCAGGTCGAATGTCCATATATGTTGCGACCTATGCTCGGGCTGAAGATACAGTAACTCTCGGTCGAAGGGTCCCAGATCAAGAGAGTGGTGATCCATCTCTTTTACGCATTTTAAATCAATCATTAACAAGTAGTATTAGTTATGTAATCTTTTATTAAATTTTTTATTAAGGATTGCGGTGACCCATCTGTTTTACTTATTTTAAATCAATCATTAACAAGTAATATTAGTTATGTAATCTTTTATGGGAATTTTTATTAAGGATTGTGGTGACCCATCTATTTTACGTATTTTAAATAAATCATTAACAAGTAATATTAGTTATGTAATCTTTTATCGAAAATTATATTAAGGTTTTCAATCCTAAGCTACGGGTTATGAATCCTAAACTAAAGGTTTTCAATCCTAAAATATAAAGATTAAAAATTAATAAGTCAAATAATTAACAATTAGTTAGCATACAATTAGTATAAATAATTAATAAATAAACAATTAACTAACTAATCAAATAATTAACAAGTTATTATCATATATTTAATAAATAAACAATTAAGTAACTAATCAAAAAATTAATAAATTGTTATCATATATTTAACAAATAAACAATTAATTAACTAATGAAACAATTAAGAAATTATTAACAAATAAACAATTGCCTTAGAAAAAACTAAATAAATAATTAGCCAGTCTAACAATTGAAATAGCTAGTCTAACAATTAATAAATACTTAAGTCGCTAATCGAACAATTAACAAATACTATATAAACAAGCAATAAATAATTAACTAATTAATAATAGATAAACAAATTAAAAAAATAAAAAATTTAAAGGGGGCAGTCCGCACCCATTGGGCAGTCCCCGCGCCCACTGCCCAACAAGGCGCAAAAAAAATGCGCAATCCACTGCAGATCTGTCCCACCATACCTAAGGTAATAATATATTTAGCAATGTAATAAAAAAATTCGTAGTAAAATACCTACAATGAAGCTGTTTTTGAGTTTTCAAAATGAGCTCTGCACCGCTATATTCCAAAATCTAACCTTAGTAACTTGTTCCTACACTTCAATAAACCAAAAATATTGAGTTTTGGATTGAAAAACAGCAATAAAATAGCATTTTGGGGGTTGGGACCACCTGAAATGGTCGTTGATGGCAAGGGTGTGGTGGGGGTGAACGGTCGAGATCTGTGGTGGGGAAGGAGGGGTCGGTTTTATGGTGACCTGCTTCACGCATGAATTTCGTGCGTGAAACCTATTAGTGTGTTTTTTTTTTTTTTTGTACTAGTTTGGTTCAATTTTTTTTTTATTTTTTGGTGCTAGAAAAGTCACGGATTCTAGTATAAGGGTAAGGGCACAATTGGCCCAATAGTATAATAACGGGTATAAATAAACTATTTTCGAAAGTTCAGGGGTAATTTTGGCCCTTTTTCGTTTATAAAAATACAGTTTGTCGAAGTGACTCTTTTATTTTAACTCAATATTTTTTTTTGTAGTGTATGACTTTGTATATTGGAATTATATAAATGATTATGGTATTAGATTATACTATTTTAGGATATAAAAATGAAAAAAAAGAAGAAGCTATTGAGTAGAGATGATTTTCAGACAGTTTGCATATGTAGCAAGGAGGGATATGATCTGCTGACATTTCTTTATATGTCGCAATTAAATTGATTAAAACTCAAAACAGGTGACATTTAGAAAAAGTCATAAATAAATGTCACTAACGATTTTGCCAACATTAATCTAAATGTTGGATTATTTAATGTGAAAAATGTCTATATAGGTGTAATATATTATGTTGGGTTGTACTATATTTTTGTAAGAATCTCATTTTTTTTTAATGCTACGTCTTCCGGTCCTTTATATTCTGTAAATTCTAAGTCCACCCCATCTTTAAACATTAAAACCCCCTCATTTTAAAAAAATTCCCAAAACCACCACCATCAGCTTCTTCTTTTTTACCCCACCACCACAAAGTACAAGTGCTACTACAATATGTACAACCCTCCAAAGCTCCATATATAACTCTACTGTTGCATTGCAACACATTTATTTACTGATAATGCTAAAAACTTGAACTTATTTCCAGACCATTCCCACTGTTGCACTATACTCTGTTTCAAAATATTTGTCTGATTTTTGACTTGGCACGAAGTTTAAGAAAGTAAACAAGACTTTTAACTCCTGTAGTCTTAAATTAAAAATGTGTAGAATGTACCAAAATGTGTGTCATTTAATCTTGTGGTCTTAAACATGCCATTTGGAAAGTTGAAATTGTCAAAAAAGAAAAGAAGCATTTTTTTTTTAAAATGAACTAAAAAGAAAAGTAAGAAAAACATTTTGAAAGGGGGTAGTATAAGAAAAACATTTTGAAAGGGAGTAGTATTATAAAACACAACTAATGATGCATCTCGTTTTCCAATTGGGATACCAAATAATTCCATCTTTCACCACATGAGCAACGGCTCTGAAAGACTGAAATCTTTAATGAAAATTAAACCACGATTAATGAAAAATTGAGAATTTCAGATCGACCCATCCTCCCGAATTCAATAAAAAAAAATAGGAAAGCTGTCTGTGGCTATTGGAATTTGGAAGGATAGTCGATTTGGTTCTTGATTGGCAAATATGTACTCCCTTCGTCCCAAAGTGTCACCTTAAAAAATCACGTCTATTAAGAAATTAATAAATACATACAATGTTGAGTTACTAAATTACCCTTATTTATTAATTTTTTTTATTTTTTAGAATTGAACAATATTAAAAAAGACTACTTCTTTAATGTTTAAGGGCATAATTGGAAATAAATGTCAATTTTTGTCTTATTTTGGGACAATTTTTATTTGCTAAGATGCACATATTTTGAGACGGAGGGAGTACAATTCAATCATTTTAAGTTATTATAAGATTGAAATATGTTCATAGATGTTTAATACATGTGTTTTTACCAAATATAGGTGTATTATTGCGAAAACTGGGAGTCGAAGGATGGACTTTACAAAACATTACAAGTTCAGGTATTGTTATAGGTATTAAGCTGATAACTTTGCATGAATATATTCCACTCATAGTGTCTTAAAAGGTTGCAGAAAACTTAGCTGCTACAACTTTCAATACGCTAAGCAAATACAAGTATCTATGCTAATTATTGTCCTTTTTCTCCTTGACAATGATACTCACTGCTTTCTGTCTATGCATATATGTAAGTTTTTCCTAAAATTTTATGTTATATATTAATCGGAAAAGGGCCAAAAAATACCCCTAACGTATAGGAAAAAGGCTCACAAATACCCTTCATCCACCTATTGATCTAAAAATACCCTTAACCTATTTTTTTTTTTTTTTGGCTCAAGAATACCCCTCAAATTAACACCCTAAACTTTATGCTTTATTTCAATTTTAAAAAGCCATGTGACATATATATTATGATTGGCCACATATACTATTTAATTTAAAAAGTAAATCCACCCATTTTTAAACTCAAACCGGGCGACCCGTTTAATCTAACCCATTTCTTTAAACCTAAACCCACATTTTTTTAGTTTCTAATCAAAGTCATCCTTTTTATTAACTGCAACAACTAATGTTTTTCTTCATACATACATGTATATACAATGAATCTATAAGCTTAAAATGAGTTAAAAGCACAAGCATTTGCACAAGCATTTCCCTATATGAAGGTTTCTTCAGAGTCACACGAGATAAGGTTCATAACAGACATATAGCCTGTTTGGCCAAGCTTATTTTTCCCCCAAAAGTACTTATTTTTTCAATAAGCGCTTATTTGAAAAAAAGTGAGATATTTGACCAAGCTTTTGGGATAAAATAAGTGTTTCTGGGGAGTAGCAGAAGCAGTTTTTCAAAAGCTAAAAAAATAGCTTTTGCCCAAAAGCACTTTTTTGAAAAGTACTTTTGAGAAAAATACACATAGAAGCATTTTTTAAAAGCTTGGCCAAACACTAATTGCTTATCAAAAGTGCTTTTTAAATTAATTGGCCAAACACAAACTGCTTTTCGCCAAAAGTACTTTTTTGAAAAGTACTTTTAAAAAAAAATACTTTTTAAAATAAGCTGATTTTAGAAGCTTGGCCAAACAGGCTAATATACTATGATGCTAGTATAAGCTTAAAATGGGCGAACTCGTAAATTTCATCAGCACTGAGAATTCTATCAGCACTATTTAAGAGAGATAATGCACGCCATTTTCGATATTGATTGGACCAAAGAATCTAGCAGGCGAACTATGTCCCACTAAGCGTTGGGCTGCCCGCTGCTGTATAACCTCTTGTTTCAGAAAAAAAAAAATAATAATCATGGCAAAAAATATACCTAACGTATAGGAAAAGACTCACAAATATCCTCCATCCACTTATTAGATTAAAAATAGGAAATACCCCTAAATTCATGGCCCATTTGGACATCAATTTTATTTCTTCTTCCTTTTTTTTTTTTGAAAAATATTTTTTGTTTACATATTAAGAAAGATACATATTAGAATTATTTTTTGGTTAGGTTTTAAAGATGAATTTTTCAAATTAGGCAAAACAGTTTTCAAGTGGGTTTTTTCCCATTCACAAAACTTCTACTATCTCTTTTCAAGTGAAATGCATGTTCAAACACAATTTTCAAATTCTCCTATTTTTCAACTTTAACTTCAAATACTACTTTTTTCAAATATCACTCAGTTCATGTCCAAATGCCTATTAAGTTTATAACCCTTGTCTCCAGTGACTAGCATGTGTAGGGCACCAAGGCTTAGCACCAATAGCGGATGCAAACCTACTTCATTGCTGAAAAAGCATGCTCCCTGACCCTGATCCAGAGGCAAATTCAAGATTTAAAATTAGTGGAACCAAGATGAATGTGATTATTATATGCATACATTTTAACTTTTTTTGGATATGTATATGTCGTTCGAGCTGAAAGCAATGAGTTCCGTTTAATCTACAAAACCCTTCCTAAGCCCTATTCAATTTCTTTGAATGATGCCTCATGGTTTCATCTCTAAGATCAAATTTGTGAAAATTAATAGAAATTTATTGTTTTAAGTTTGATGCGATCCCTTCTTCAGAATCGTTAGTATTTTGAAACTTTTAAGATTGTTTGCTTATCTATCTGTAAAATTTGGTGTTTCCTTCTTAGAAAAGCTTCAACCTTTTTGAATTTTTGCTTTCCTTTGCATTGATGTTTCAAAGACATATATGGCTCTGATGCCACCACGATCTCTCAAGGGTCCCTATCGCATTTTAGCGTTTGCTCGTCATTTAGGCCCATCTGTGAGGTTTCTGATCATTGCAGTCACCTCCGGGGTTCTTCACATATTAGTATCACTTCAACAATATATTGAGTAATGGATTGATTTGCATGAATATATTCCATTCACATGTTGGATTTATATCTAAAACGTAAATTCAAGAATATTTTACTTCAAGTGAAATAATTTCCCAAGAAAATATATTGAGTAATGGATTGAGGGCAAGATTTGCATGCAAATATATTCAATTGAAATTATTAATTTGTTTTTAAACCGCAATAAAACATGATTTTGCTAGGGAAATTTTTTTTTTTTTTTTTGATAAAAAAAAAAAAAAAAAAAAAGGCAACTAGAAGCCGACATCAACCAAAAACTCAAAGGACCAAATAGGAAAGTTTCAAAACATGAATCCGATGATAGTTGTAACAACTTAAGAACATACGGCGAATATTTGATTCACTTGTTGCGATTTTTAGTTGGGGATTTGTTCCGATGTTGTGGTTTGGTTGGTATAGAGACAAAATCGCACCAAATATGTTGATAAACGAGAATTAGTGTGTTGTTGGGGATATTAGTTTGGGATTTATTCCTGGGAATTTATAGGGGTATTTGCATATCTAGGGAATTATTTGGGGATATTATAGATGTGGATTTAGCCGGGAATTTATTCCCCGAAAATTTACCTAGGAATTTACCTGGGATTTATATTGTGAGTTTGTAGCTGGGAATTTTTTCTGGAAATTTACTTGGGGCTTTTATTATCTGGATAATTATTTAGAGAATTTTATTCTCGTGAATTTATCTCGGTATTTATTTCATGAGAATTTACATGAAATCTATATTACATGGAGACATATTTAGGAATTTTGTAGGATATTTCCCTAGCAATTTGTTTACCTAGAGGTTTATATGCGGATTTTGTAACTTGAGATTTTTTGCATACTAATTTATATTAATATTTATATATTATTTGAATTATTTTACCTCATTTAATTTTAAAAAAAGAGTGACAAAACTAATAGTTAGGAAATATTTGTTTTGTGAATTTCCATGTCTGTGGATTTACCTGGAAATTGTGTTATTGTGATTGAAAGCAATAATTTTAAGAAAATATAACATCATCATATTTAATTAATTTAATTATTTATGGAAATATTTTGTATATTTATCAATTTATTTAAATTTAAATGAAGTTAAAATTTTATCTCAGATAAAAGTTAAGAATCTGATATTATTTTGGATTGAATATTGCAAATCATACATAATGATATTTCTAGTTAATTAGTAATTCAATAACAAAATACTTTTCATAAATCTAATTATTCTTGAGCTAATAACATTAGAAATGTACTAGATTGTTTATATTGAATAATTTAACTATATTTTTAAGTAAATAAAATATTTAATTACATTTATATGATTGTAAATTTTAAGTGGATCCTTCAATAGATAGATTTGTATTAAGCGGAAAAAATTTAAACATTCACTATATATCCTAATTGTATAGTATTATTTTATATTTACATGCATTGAAAATAATTCAATTTAATTATAGGAAATTACATAAATCTATTTATTTGTAAATATTTCAAGTGAGACATAATTTTTTAAAAATCAAATGTTTGCACCTCCTATATGCTAATTTGAATCCTACACTTAAATCCTCCTATAAGGTATACTGGTTGCTAAGTATATTAAAATATAATTATAAAAAGTAAGTACCACAAATTACTTATTAAGAGATATACCATCAACTAGCAATGACTTTCTTGCACTTTAAACATGTAAGTTATTCATAATTTTTATCCCATTATAGTATTTTATAATATAATTTTGTTTTTAATTTATATATTTATTCTCCGTTGTAAGGTTATCTTAAATTTACTTAGTTAGATGAAGCATCATTCATGTACGATTTCTATTATATAAGAGGTTTAAATATTTTTAGAAAAATAGGAAGAACATCATTATATTTAAGAGTTTCAAGCGATAAAATATTTTGCCAAATATGTAAAAAATCTAGTCATCTTATTAAAAAAAATTGTGCTTATTTCTTATTTAAGAGTTTCAAAAGATACATATTCTTAAAAATATTCTTTTTTTAATCAATAAATAAGGATTTTCAACTAAAATACTTATTTTTTTTTCTAAATTTCATAAAAAAATAAATACTATAATTTAAGTTTATTTGTTTTGATATACTTAATTACGTATACAATTCACGGTGAAAACATAAGATTTTCGTAGTATATGATGTGTAAATGTTTAAATACATAAGTTGTATTCGAAACTAAATCATAATATAGGAGTGTTTAATGCAATTAACCCGAAAAGAATTAGAGAGAAATGCTTATTTATATATTTGATTTAGTAGATGGAAGAGCGTTGTTGTAAGGCATGTGGTTTCTCTTGGTACCACATCGGACCGAAACAAGAAACATTTGGCTTTTATAAGGATAAGGAGGAGTTGCAAGGGAGGTAGCCGTGGGATTTTCCCGAAGTCAAATTATGATGCCAACTATCAAGGTGTAAATCTCAAGGATTGAACGTTTGGCTACTTGTTTGATTTGGATATAAGAGAACTTTCTAACTGAGAGGAAGATGGTACACTAAATTAACAATTAAATATATAGTTAATGTAATCTTCTTTGTCAAAGAAATTTCTCACGGATTACCGGCATTTTTTTCATGCGGACTTGCGGAAAAATCCGCCAGAAGATTTCTTCATTCACGATCTTTTTACCAATTTTTTTTGCAAACTATTAGTGTTTTTCACAAGAAAATTCGCAAGTTGCATTGATGTTTCAAAGACTATATGGCTCGATGCCACCACGATCTCTCAAGGGTCCCTATCGCATTTTAGCGTTTGCTCGTCGTTTAGGCCCAAGATGAATGTGATTATTATCATTGCGGTCACCTTTAAGTTCTTCACAAGTTGGTATCACTTCAACAATATATTGAGTAATGGATTGATTTGCATGAATATATTCCATTCATAATGTCCTATAAAAGTTGAACCCGGTCTCCTACCAAAAAACTTTTTGGGATGCCAATTCTTGTTTTCACAATCAATATACTTTATTGATAAACGGTTTTCTTTAATCACTTTCTTGATGTGTTAGTTTAAGTAGCGGTAATGTTATTCAAGTTAAAATTAGTGAAGTAATTAAGCATCTAGAAGCAATTTACACGTTGTGCGGAATTTTTCAAATTCAAAAATTTTGATCCAATAACACCTTAATTTTAAGGACCCGTTTGGCCATGAGAATTTTTCACTTGTTTTCTTCACAAGAAAATTATTTTACTTTATTTGGAAAACATAGTTTGGCCATAAAAATTCCAAATACAACTTGAAGTTGTGTTTGGAATTTGAAAAACACCTAAAACCAAATATTCTTTGCTTTCCTTTGCATTGATGTTTCAAAGACATATATGGCTCTGATGCCACCACGATCTCTCAAGGGTCCCTATCGCATTTTAGCGTTTGCTCGTCGTTTAGGCCCATACGTGAGGATTTTTTCGGTCATTGCGTAAGTCACCTCCGAGTTCTTCACATGTTGGTATCACTTCAACAATATATTGAGTAATGGATTGATTTGCATGAATATATTCATTCATAATGTCCATTATAAAAGTTGAACCCGGTCTCCCTACCAAAAAACTTTTTGGGATGCCAATTCTCTGTCACAATCAATATACTTTATTGATAAACGGTTTTCTTTAATCACTTTCTTGATGTGTTAGTTTAAGTAGCGGTAATGTTATTCAAGTTAAAATTAGTGAAGTAATTAAGCATCTAGAAGCAATTTACACGTTGTGCGGAATTTTTCAAATTCAAAAATTTTGATCCAATAACACCTTAATTTTAAGGACCCGTTTGGCCATGAGAATTTTTCACTTGTTTTAGAAAATTATTTTACTTTATTTGGAAAACATAGTTTGGCCATAAAAATTCCAAATACAACTTGAAGTTGTGTTTGGAATTTGAAAAACACCTAAAACCAAATATTCTTTGCTTTCCTTTGCATTGATGTTTCAAAGACATATATGGCTCTGATGCCACCACGATCTCTCAAGGGTCCCTATCGCATTTTAGCGTTTGCTCGTCGTTTAGGCCCATCTGTGAGGTTTCTGGTCATTGCAGTCACCTCCGGGGTTCTTCACAAGTTGGTATCACTTCAACAATATATTGAGTAATGGATTGATTTGCATGAATATATTCCATTCATAATGTCCTAAAAAAGTTGAATGGTCTCCCTACCAAAACCTTTTGGGATGCCAATTCTCTGTCACAATCAATATACTTTATTGATAAACGGTTTTCTTTAATCACTTTCTTGATGTGTTAGTTTAAGTAGCGGTAATGTTATTCAAGTTAAAATTAGTGAAGTAATTAAGCATCTAGAAGCAATTTACACGTTGTGCGGAATTTTTCAAATTCAAAAATTTTGATCCAATAACACCTTAATTTTAAGGACCCGTTTGGCCATGAGAATTTTTCACTTGTTTTCAGAAAATTATTTTACTTTATTTGGAAAACATAGTTTGGCCATAAAAATTCCAAATCACTTGAAGTTGTGTTTGGAATTTGAAAAACACCTAAAACCAAAAAATTATTGGAACATTTTTTTACTTTATTTTCTTTGAATGAAATCACTTTCTTGAAATTTATTGTTTTAAATGCGGAAAACATTAATAGAAATTTCTTATGGCCATAAAAATGTTTTATTTGCATGAATATATTCCATTCATAATCTATAAAAGTTGAATCCCGGTCTCTACCAAAAACTTTTTGGGATGCCAATCGTTGTCACAATCTATATACTTTTTGATAAACGGTTTTCTTTAATCACTTTTAAATTGTTTGTTATCTTGAAGTTGTGTTTCCTTTTGATCCAAAACACCTTAAAAACCTTTTTGAATTTTTGCTTTCCTTTGCATTGATGTTTCAAAGACATATGATGGCATATATGGATCTGATGCCACCACGATCTCTCAAGGGTCCCTATCGCATTTTAGCGTTTGCTCGTCGTTTAGGCCCATCTGTGAGGTTTCTGGTCATTGCAGTCACCTCCGGAGTTCTTCACAAGTTGGTATCACTTCAACAATATATTGAGTAATGGATTGATTTGCATGAATATATTCCATTCATAATGTCCTATAAAAGTTGAACCCGGTCTCCCTACCAAAAAACTTTTGGGATGCCAATTCTATGTCACAATCAATATACTTTATTGAGTTTTCTTTAATCACTTTCTTGATGTGTTAGTTTAAGTAGCGGTAATGTTATTTAAAATTAGTGAAGTAATTAAGCATATTTATTGTGCGGAATTTTTCAAATTCAAAATTTTGATCCAATAACACCTTAAAAGGAGTTTGAATGGAATATATTTTTCAAAGAAAATTATTTTACTTTATTTGGAAAACATAGTTTGGCCATAAAAATTCCAAATACAACTTGAAGTTGTGTTTTTGAAAAACACCTAAAACCAAATATTCTTTGCTTTCCTTTGCATTGATGTGATGCCACCACGATCTCTCAAGGGGTCCCTATCGCATTTTAGCGTTTTTCGTTTAGGCCCGTCCGGTTCTTCACAAGTTGGTATCACTTCAAGAAAATATATTGAGTAATGGATTGATTTGCATGAATATATTCCATTCAATGTCCTACTTTTTTCAAGTTAAAAAAATTTTTGGGATGCCAAAAAATTAAGCAATCAATATACTTTATTGATATGAATGTTTTATTTTAATCACTTTCTTGATGTGTTAGTTTAAGTAGCGGTAATGTTATTCAAGTTAAAATTAGTGAAGTAATTAAGCATCTAGAAGCAATTTACACGTTGTGAATTTTTCAAATTCAAAAATTTTGATCAATAAACCTTAATTTTAAGGACCCGTTTGGCCATGAGAATTTTTCACTTGTTTTCAGAAAATTATTTTACTTTATTTGGAAAACATAGTTTGGCCATAAAAATTCCAAATACAACTTGAAGTTGTGTTTGGAATTTGAAAAACACCTAAAACCAAATATTCTTTGCTTTCCTTTGCATTGATGTTTCAAAGACGTATATGGCTCTGATGCCACCACGATCTCTCAAGGGTCCCTATCGCATTTTAGCGTTTGCTCGTCGTTTAGGCCCATCTGTGAGGTTTCTGGTCATTGCAGTCACCTCCGGAGTTCTTCACAAGTTGGTATCACTTCAACAATATATTGAGTAATGGATTGATTTGCATGAATATATTCCATTCATAATGTCCTATAAAAGTTGAACCCGGTCTCCCTACCAAAAAACTTTTTGGGATGCCAATTCTCACGTCACAATCAATATACTTTATTGATAAACGTGTTTTCTTTAATCACTTTCTTGATGTGTTAGTTTAAGTAGCGGTAATGTTATTCAAGTTAAAATTAGTGAAGTAATTAAGCATCTAGAAGCAATTTACACGTTGTGCGGAATTTTTCAAATTCAAAAATTTTGATCCAATAACACCTTAATTTTAAGGACCCGTTTGGCCATGAGAATTTTTCACTTGTTTTCAGAAAATTATTTTACTTTATTTGGAAAACATAGTTTGGCCATAAAAATTCCAAATACAACTTGAAGTTGTGTTTGGAATTTGAAAAACACCTAAAACCAAATATTCTTTGCTTTCCTTTGCATTGATGTTTCAAAGACGTATATGGCTCTGATGCCACCACGATCTCTCAAGGGTCCCTATCGCATTTTAGCGTTTGCTCGTCGTTTAGGCCCATCTGTGATTTTGGTCATTGTCACCTAAAGTTCTTCACAAGTTGGTATCACTTCAACAATATATTGAGTAATGGATTGATTTGCATGAATATATTCCATTCATAATGTCCTAAAAAAGTTGAACTCGGTCTCCCTACCAAAAAACTTTTTGGGATGCCAATTTCATCACAATCAATATACTTTATTGATAAACGGTTTTCTTTAATCACTTTCTTGATGTGTTAGTTTAAGTAGCGGTAATGTTATTCAAGTTAAAATTAGTGAAGTAATTAAGCATCTAGAAGCAATTTACACGTTGTGAATTTTTCAAATTCAAAAATTTTGATCCAATAACACCTTAATTTTAAGGACCCGTTTGGCCATGAGAATTTTTCACTTGTTTTAGAAAATTATTTTACTTTATTTGGAAAACATAGTTTGCCTTAAAAATTCCAAATACAACTTGAAGTTGTGTTTGGAATTTGAAAAACACCTAAAACCAAATATTCTTTGCTTTCCTTTGCATTGATGTTTCAAAGACATATATGGCTCTGATGCCACCACGATCTCTCAAGGGTCCCTATCGCATTTTAGCGTTTGCTCGTCGTTTAGGCCCATGCGTGAGGTTTCGGTCATTGAATGTGATTATTATATGCATACATTTTATCACCCTCGGAGTTCTTCACAAGTTGGTATCACTTCAACAATATATTGAGTAATGGATTGATTTGCATGAATATATTCCATTCATAATGTCCTATAAAAGTTGAACCCGGTCTCCCTACCAAAAAACTTTTTGGGATGCCAATTCTCTGTCACAATCAATATACTTTATTGATAAACTGTTTTCTTTAATCACTTTCTTGATGTGTTAGTTTAAGTAGCGGTAATGTTATTCAAGTTAAAATTAGTGAAGTAATTAAGCATCTAGAAGCAATTTACACGTTGTGCGGAATTTTTCAAATTCAAAAATTTTGATCCAATAACACCTTAATTTTAAGGACCCGTTTGGCCATGAGAATTTTTCACTTGTTTTCAGAAAATTATTTTACTTTATTTGGAAAACATAGTTTGGCCATAAAAATTCCAAATACAACTTGAAGTTGTGTTTGGAATTTGAAAAACACCTAAAACCAAATATTCTTTGCTTTCCTTTGCATTGGTGTTTCAAAGATGTATATGGCTCTGATGCCACCACGATCTCTCAAGGGTCCGTATCGCATTTTAGTGTTTGCTCGTCGTTTAGGCCCCATCTCTTGAATGCTGGTCATTGCAGTCACCTCCGGAGTTCTTCGCAAGTTGGTATCACTTCAAGAATATATTGAGTAATGGATTGATTTGCATGAATATATTCCATTCATAATGTCCTATAAAAGTTGAACCCGGTCTCCCTACCAAAAAACTTTTTGGGATGCCAATTCTCTGTCACAATCAATATACTTTATTGATAAACGGTTTTCTTTAATCACTTTCTTGATGTGTTAGTTTAAGTAGCGGTAATGTTATTCAAGTTAAAATTAGTGAAGTAATTAAGCATCTAGAAGCAATTTACACGTTGTGCGGAATTTTTCAAATTCAAAAATTTTGATCCAATAACACCTTAATTTTAAGGACCCGTTTGGCCATGAGAATTTTTCACTTGTTTTAGAAAATTATTTTACTTTATTTGGAAAACATAGTTTGGCCATAAAAATTCCAAATACAACTTGAAGTTGTGTTTGGAATTTGAAAAACACCTAAAACCAAATATTCTTTGCTTTCCTTTGCATTGATGTTTCAAAGACGTATATGGCTCTGATGCCACCACGATCTCTCAAGGGTCCCTATCGCATTTTAGCGTTTGCTCGTCGTTTAGGCCCATCTGTGAGGTTTCTGGTCATTGCAATCACCTCCGGAGTTCTTCACAAGTTGGTATCACTTCAACATATATTGAGTAATGGATTGATTTGCATGAATATACCAGGTTTGAATCCCAAATGTGGAGTTCTTGAATTTTAGGGTGTGTTCGGTATGAAGGAAAATATTTTCCAATTTTCTCATGTTCGTTTGGTCAAAGTTTTTGGAAAACATTTTCTTTAGTAAAACATGTTCATTAAAAATGGAGAAAATGACTTTCTTAATCAAAGTAGGGAAAATAAGTCCACAAATGACATTTCACTAACTACCCTAACACCACCCAGCCACCAACCCCTAACAACTAGCACAACCCCACGCACCTCCACCACCCCCAACCCCCCCCCCTATAATGGACCCCCCATTTTTTTTTTTTTTTTTGGGTTTCTATACCATCACCCCTCTGCATTGGAACCCCCCCCCCCCAAACATGGGTTCCCCCTCCAAAATAATTTTTTTTAAAAAAAAGTTTTCATTTTTTTTTCGGTTTTCTACGACATCCCACACCCTACCACTCCCTCTAATTTTTTTTTTTTTTTTTTAAAAAAAAAGTTTTGAAAAAAATTTCTACTACCCCCCCCCCCCCCTAGAATTTTCTACTTCATATTTAATTTTATAAAAATGGAAAGCTTGTGTGGTTAAATTTGGTGTTGGGGGTGGGGGTGGGTGGTGGTGGGGTGGATGAGAAAAAAATTCTGATTTTTTGTAAAAGTTAAATAAAATATATGAAATAGAAAATTTGAAAAGGGGTGGGTGGGTGGGAGGAGAGCGGTGGCGTGGGGTTGGGGTGGGTGGTAGTGTGGGGTAGGGTGGGTGAAGATGAAGTGGTTGGAGGGTGGTGGTTGGGTGGGGGTGGGTGGGTGTGGGGATTGGTGTGGTATGGGGTGGTGGGGTTGGGGTGGGGTTAGTGGGGCATGGGTGGTATTTTTCGAAAAATGTTTTCTACCAACCAATCGAACATGAAAATAAGTAGAAATTAACTTATTTTCCAAGAACACAATTTCCTCCATACCGAACACACCCTTAATGAATCCTCCTTTTCGATTCTTGGCTTTACCACTGGTTTCTCCATTTTAGGACTTGTTGCTTCTTCTATATTGTAGGTCATGCCTTAACCTTGTTAAAAAGCGGAGTAGGCTATCTGCTGGCATATCTTTTACGATTTTGCTTCTTTTTTTTCTTCCTAACTGAGGCTTGGTTCAATTTGCTAGTGGTCAAATGCTGAGTTACTTTAATCTTACAGATTTGGCCCTGTTGATTGCTAAAAAGTATGATTATTTGGTCGATGAACGAGATGCAGATGGAATGACTGCTCTTCAACTTCTTGCATGCAACCGACAAGCATTTGGAAGTGGAGAGAATTATAGTTTTATCAAGAGATCCATTTACACTCGTACGATACTCTACTTGCTACACTGGCATAATCTAAATATTTACACAGCTAGGGATGATTTGTACTGATGGAATACTTGAACTCCACCTAGTGGTTGAATTTTTCGAGACATCATAGCTTGTTCTACTTTTTGTCTTAGATTGTATCAATGAATATAATGATGCACTCAACAGTAAGTTGTTTCCATATTTGGGATTAAGTTTTGTCAGTTTCATTATCTGAATCGATCTAACAAGAATTTAGGTTAATTAGTAGACTCTACATGACTACATTGTTATGGTACTTGTGATATTTTAATACTACCATTTTCCTATGAAGAGGTGTCTTCCATGCTCTAAGAATATTGTTAATTACTTAGGTCTTTCAACTGAACATAAGGCTACAGAGAGGGAAGGTAATACTCCATATACCCTATATATTTAAGAACTTTAGAATATAGCCTTTTATGTTTCTTCTGGAATAACAAGGCATTCATCACTCCAGTGACGGATCTAGGACAGGTTCAAATACACCATTGCTTTTTGCTAAAACATTTGTATACATATACAAAAAGAATTTAAACCGTTACATGTAATAAGACCATGCTCATTTTAAACCTACTGGCTAGAGATCATAGATTTGTCTCTTGCAATTATTTCACTGACACACGCTACTTCTTTCAGTCTATTTCACGTCTGCAAGAAGCACCTTATCAACATTACTCATCAAATCTTTTCTTTTTTCTTTTTTCCTTTCTTTTTTCTTTTGTCTTTTTACTTCAGAAGCTCAAAAACGTTATAGAGTGCCTATGGTGGAGTCCATGCGTCAGCAAAAGCAGAGACATGAATCAGTTCTTGAACTTGCAAAGTTCTTGATAGCAAAGGATACTTCTTGGGAGCATTCAGAGTCTGCATTAAATAAGGTCGAACCTCGATATCACAAATATAGACTAATGTCAGATGTTTCAAAAGGCCAAGAAAAAGAGGATCAACGTGGTGTTGCACAAGAAGGACAAGCTGTTACAAAAGTGGCTGAGTCACCATTGATCTTAGCAACCAAATCAGGTTGCACGGAAATTGTGGAGGAGATATTGAAAACGTATCCTCAAGCTGTGGAATATATTGACAGTCAAGGTCGTAACATTTTGCACGTCGCGATCAAGTACCGCCAGATGCAAATCTTTGACATAGTTGAGAAAATGGATATGCCAATGAGGAGACTCAAGAGAAAAATCACTCATAAGGGAAATTCCATATTGCACATGGTTGGTATAAAAGAGGACCCCGAAATTGCAGATATGAGAAGCCCTGCTCTTCTGTTGCAAGAGAATTTGCTCTTATTTGAGGTAAACTTAATACTTGATTCCCCTTTCAAAATGATGTCAAATGTCAAGGATTTTTAAGTCATTTAATTTAAGTTTATTAGCATCTTAAAGTGTGTAAATAATCTCATTTGAAAACTTAATTTGCCACAGAGAACACTTCTCTTTATTTAACTTTCTTTATGCCTTTCATGTGGAGTAGATTCTTTTTTGCATGGGCTAAATCTTCTAATTCTTGAGTCCCACATCGGTGGGATGAGGAGAAATTGATCTCTTTATATGGTCTTTGGCAATCCTCACCTCATGAGCTAGCTTTTGGGGTTGAGTTAGGCCGAAGATCTATTTCTTTTATCACATGGTTTCCGATGTTGGGCCTCCCGTCTTATATTGTGTCCACATCCATTCCGAGATATAGAGTTCCACATTTGTGGGATAAGGGACTTTGGTCTATTTATATGGTCTTGAGAAATGCTCCCTTCACGATCTAGCTTTGGGGTTGAGTTAGGTTTAAGATTCATTTCTTTATCACTATTGATAGGTGATACTGAGACTGACACCCAGGACATTCTGTTTGTGCTAATATCATATTGAATAGCATGAACTACCTTATTCTTACACTTCTATTTCTTTAGTTATGTCTTAGCATGGTATATGACTTAGTAGTTTTACTGTCCCTGCAGCGTGTGAAAAATGTCTGCTCAGATGATTTTTTCGAAATTATTAACAAAGATGGAAAGACGGCAGAAGAGTTATTCACTAAAGCAAATGCTAAACTTCGTTCAGAAGCAAAAGACTGGCTTAAACGCACTGCGGAGAACTGTACAATAGTTGCTGTGCTCATTGCAACAGTGGCTTTTGCAGCAGCCTATACTATTCCAGGTGGTCCAAATCAAAGCACTGGTTATCCCGTCCTCATGGACCATCCATTCTTCGTGATTTTCACCATTGGAGATGTGCTCTCCATTACCTTTGCTTTGACCTCAATGATCACCTTTCTCTCAATTCTTACCTCTTCATTTCTGATGCATGAATTCAGGCGGTCGCTTTCTGAGAAGTTAATTCTGGGGTTTACCCTCTTGATTCTTTCTGTGTCGATGATGATGTTAGCATTCGCGTCGACTATAATCTTGATGATTCACTATAAGGAAAGGTGGACAAAAATTGCTTTATCTTCCATGGCATTCCTACCTGTGACCATCTTTGCAGTTTCATATTTTCCTCTGTATGTGTCATTATGGAAGAACTTCAACTACTCATTAAGGAAATTAGCCAGGGCTTTTCCTAGGTGCAAGACTATATCAGGAAGGCCACGCGATTCCCCTTTGCCAAGCTCTTCCAGTCTCCATTAGTCTGAATCTACTAAATTTGGCATTTCCACATCCTATTATTAGTAACAAAATATGTGATAGTTGTTGTGTTTGATACATAAAGGGGCTTTAGTCCAACCAAGAATCTTCACAGTAGTCTTTGTATCCTTGAAATGTATTCTAGTAGTAGGGGTGTGTTCCCAATGAATGTATGTTTGTCAAGTTCTCTTCTTATTGAAGCATATATGAGAGTTGTCAAGTTTAATATCTATGCCAAACTCACTTTGATTTGGCTTTCTTGGAACTTACTATGCTTTCTATGTGAGCTGCATTTTCTAAACTATGAACCTCGAATGTTGCAGATCGTTATATGTTGTAACGATCTGCAAACGTTCGAGGTTACATCTGCAACATTCGAGGCTCATAGTCCGAGAAATGAGCCCAAAAAAAAAAAAAAGTAAGAAAAAAGGTTACACTTGTGGAACGAATTGATAGGCTGCGATAATCAGGCCATGTGCACGAACAACCTTTTGTCAATTATGGAAAGTGAATGTAGTTTCGTTTAGTACGTGATTGTTTCACGCCTCACAATGCTTAATTCTCTCACCCTTACTTGGGAAAGGTCATAAATAAAAATTAGATTTTTCAATGCATCAATATATAAAAGAGCAATAGAACTTAATTACATTAAAGGGGCATTGAATTGCCTAGCCAGACGAACAGTTGAGACATGAAATTACAATAGCTCAAATGAAAGGATACATTTAACAAAAAGTACTAAACCATATATAGTTCAATACAACTTGCCCACAACAAAGATATATACAATGTTCTTGAAAATAAGAAATAGACTCTGCAACAAGACGTTAGATATTTACTAAACTAATATCTTCCTCAACAAGAGGAGAAAGCACTTATGAGAAATAGAGCTTTGAAATCATCTTGAAGCTTCAAACACTAACAACATAATGGATAAAAAGGACTAAAATAGCAGAAGACCACTCAAAAGCAAAGAGCTTGATAAAAGGCATTAGAGTTGAAGAACCAGAATAGTAGTAAGGTGGGGGAGGTCCATAGTTATTATACTGTGGGCAGCACGGCGTAACAGGCTGAGCTGGCGGACAATTTGATCCATAAGCGGTAGGTGGTGGAACGCCGTAGCTTTGGTAGCCAGAAGGTGGTGGTGGTGGTAGCGGTGGAGATTGGCAAGTATATGGACAAATTGTACAATTTGTACAAGTACTTTGTTCATGTGGTGGTGATATGCCATCTGCATAAGCACCTTGAACATTATCTTGAGTATTATTGCTACCAAAAGCACTTGAAAAGAAGTAGAGTAAGACCAACCAAACCCCTAGAAGAAACTTCACATTTTCTTGAGCCATTCTTGGTTTTTCAGACACTCACACACACTTTGATAGACTTAATTTAAAGAATATATCTCTCTTTTTATGTTTGGTTCTCTCAGGGTTTTGAGGGACTCAAATCATGTATCAAGTGACACATCAAACCAAAAACATGCCACATAGCAAGCAAATGTGGCATTTCCAAGGTATTGATGATGTGATTAATTTGACTTTGTTTGCGTGGATCTTCATACACAGACAAGGAAAACAATGTAGGAAATATACATCATCTAAAAGATAAGTGAACGAGAGAGGCAACTAGGTCAGCTATTCCATTTGTACATGGCATTAAGATGAAGTGATCTAGATTACTAGATCAGCAATTTCATTTGTACATGTCAATACAGCTAATTTACACAGGCAAAGCTTGGAATCATCAAAAGGGAACATTAGGAATCGGCTATTTAAATTCAAGTTGTCTACAACTTCTCCAAAATGGAATGAAACTTGGCATTTATTTTGAAGTTCCCAAAAATTTGAGTAAAAGTAGAAAGCACGTGGTGAGTATAAGTAGGCAAGCTAGTCCAAATTTTAATTGGGGCAGGCCAAATGTCTTCCACAACAGCATTAATCTTCGAACGCAATCAAATATTTTGGTCAAAATTTTTGTTCTTTGAATGTGAAAATTTTAAGTGTTTCACCTTGTCATTGAAATAGAATGTCATGAATCCATTTTTATTTTATTCATTTTCAACGGTTTTTCTCAATTGGAACTTAGAATTAAAATAACATGTGCTTTAGTACATTATGTATTTTTCAGTTGAATAAATGAGAAAATGAGGACTAGGTTCAAATTGTTATCACAACAACCGTTGCAAAGAAAAAAAAAAAAAAAAAAAAAAAAAAAGGGGTATCACTTACAACCATGATAAGCATGGGGACGTTTTTGAACTAGTATTTTTTGGTTGAAGTTAGATATGTAAAATGATCTTTTTAAGTATGTATCGTCAATTCCCATTTAACATAGCATGTAAGTTTTCTTTTACAAATCAAGAACACTAACTTAATCAGTTTAAAATATTGAACAAAATATTACAAAATAAAAGATAAAGAGAAAAAAATGAAAAAGAGACTAAACTGGGCAGGGCAAATTTTCAAAAATTATAAACGGAGCAAGACAGGGCGAGTCAAAATCTTAACGTGTCAAGGCTGGTCTTGCCCCGCCCTGCCATACCCCAATCCCTATTCTCGCCTAGCTAGCTAGCATACCTTGGCAGTATATTCCTCGGAGTCGATAGGCATCCAAGAAATAGAGAAAAATGTGAAGGTAAAAAGAGTAGTGCTAATTAATTATTCATAATTTATTATATGTATCACCAAGTTGACTAGAAATACTGAACCATTTTAGCCGAAACATTTTATGTCACACATAAGTTGGTGAACCTAAAATTTTGAAAAGATTGAATGTTGTAAAATTGGTGGACTCCAAATGTCAAAATACCTTGAGGGAAAAGAAAAAGTCCAATTTAAGCTTTCTAATGGTTTAAAATTGTTCTCAATTTTGCTTTAGAGCAAAAATAAGACTTTCCTAGTAGTGATGTAAGATTAGAGTACCCAACGTATAAAGAAAGACAAAGTAAGTTAATTTCATATAGTATAGAGGTAGATTGGACCCTTTTCTATTGAATGATTTACGCTATTATATTATAACTTTATAAGTATCCAAATTTAGGGTGCTATTAAATTTTTAATTAAAATATCTGGGAAAATCTGCCTATATTAGTTATTTTGTGTTAATGAAAGTGAAGGAAACCCAACTGGACGATTGTGCCGTCAACATTGCAAGTCCAAACTATTGACATTTATTTATTATTTAATAAGGAGAAAAGGGTTAAAAGCATCTCTAAACTATCGAAATAGATCAATTTTTTTTTTAAAAAAAAGTGCATTTGTTGATTGTCAATTAACTGAAAAATGCCTTTCAACTAACTAAATAGCTCAAAAATACCGTTCTTACTGACGGTTCTAAAACAAGACAAAAGGAACCATTTTTTCCCTTGAACTATGCTCAATGGGACAATTTTGTCCTTATTCCTTCATTAAAAAAATTAGGTGAAAACTCTCCCCAACTTTGCTTTAAAAATCAAACCCTCCCCTCAACTTTGAACAATAGATATTTTACCCCCTTTCATAGAACCCTATTCTAGTCTTATTATTGTAATAGTTTTATTTATGGTGAAATTGCAATTATGGTAATATAGAATGTGTAGTCCTATTAGAATAGGGTTACCTTATTAGACTAGGAGAATGAGGACCTTACTTCTTATAAGGAGGTCATTATGATGAATATAAAGCAGAAAGAATTATCCCATTATTCTTGACTCTCTAAATTCTCGTCCCTGTCTCGATTTAACATCGTATCAGAGCCACGTTAGAAAGAACACAAAAATCCTAAAACAATGGCAGGTGACGGTAAAGAAATCGGCGATGACGGCAAAGGAATCGCCGGTAAAGAAAACAAAACCCAAAGAAAAACAATCTCTCCCTACGACATTATGTTGAATGATAACCCTAGAATTGTGGTGACACAAGTCCAATTGAAGGGTGAAAATTGTGAAGAATGAGCTAGATCCATGAGGACAACCCTAAGAATAAGAAAGAAGTTCGGCTTTATCGACAGTACAATCAAGAGGCCGGATGAAGAGTTGCTGGACTTGAAAGATTGGTGGACTATAAACTCACTGTTGGTGTCATGGATTCGCAACACCATAGAACTAACTCTTCGCTCAAAGATTTCACATAAAGAGGAAGTAGAAGAATTATGGACGAGCATCCCAGAGTGGTTCGCTGTTATTAACAGCCCTCGGATGTAGCAACTAAAGGAAAAACTTACGGAGTGCAAGCAGAAGGGAAGGACCATAGTGGATTACTATGGAAAACTCACTAAGCTTTGAGAGGAATTGGCGAATTACGAACAGATTCCAACTTGTGTGTATTGAAAGTGCACGTGCAATCTAGGAACGGTCCTAGAAGTCCAAAGAGAAGAAGAAAAAGTGCATCTTTTCCTCATGGGATTGGATGAGACAACGTATGGAATGGTGAGGTCCAACACATGCGGCTCACGAATCGTTACCATCATTGAACAAGGTCTATTCGTCTGGGGCAAGAAGAGCGTGTGAGAGGAATCACATGAAAAATGGAGGACTAGAGTGAAATCATGGCTTTTGTACAAGGGAGAAACTCTTACCGTGACCAAGGTGAAGGAAAAAACGATGGTGCATTTCTACACACATTTCAAAAGATACGAACACATTATGGATGGATGTTTTCGACTCATTAGTTATCCGGATTGGTAGCCAGGAAATCAAAAAGAGACAAAAATCGGAGGAAGACTACGAGGATAGCAATGACAGCAAAGGGTGGATCGGGACCCGATCGTGGAAGAGGCAACTATCGGATTAACGCCGTAGTTATTAGAAAAGGAACTCAGGCGGTGACAGGACAGGTGAGTACAGGCGGGACAGGACCTCACAATTTTATCAACGAGATCTGGAAGATTGTGATTCACGTGTTGAATTCCCAAGGAATAAACCCGAACGGCAAAATGGATAGTAAGACCGAAAACGTATCCTGGATTATTGACTCTGGAGCTACCAATCATATGATAGGTAATTCGGAGGAACTGAGCAATCAGCAGGACATTCCTAAGTGTCCAGTTGGGCTTCCAGATGGAAGTAGCTCAGTGGCCATGAGGGCAGTAACAACCAAGCTAAATAATAGGATTTGGTTGAAGGATGTCCTTTACGTTCCTGTTTTCACTTTCAATCTAATTTCTGTGTCACAACTTATTGATCATTTGGATTGTGATGTGAAATTTAACAAAATTATGTGTGCTATAGAGGAACCCACCTAAGGAAGCTTCTTGGAAAGGGTGAGCGTCGAGGTGGACTTTACTATTTTCGGAATGTCTTTGCGGATACGAGCAATGAAGACAGAGGCAGTTGATTGGTTCAATCTTTGGCACAGACGGTAAGATAGGTCATCCTTCAGCGCAAGTAACAAAGTTATTACAACATTAGGCCTAAAAGAGAGTAGTATTGGATCAAATACAGAATGTGATATATGTCAAAGGGCAAAGCAAACAAGAAGTGTGTTTTCCTTTAGTGATAATATAGCTTCGGATATTTTTTAAATTATTCATTACGATTTATGGTGACCGTAATGAACCCTTTCTTCTTGTGGTGCTTCATATTTTTTTTTATTGTTGTGGATGATCGTTCGGTTTAATAAGAGGATTCTTAATATTAGTGTACCAAAAACCCTAGCTTGAGTCACCGCTATTTATATACACGGTTGAAAAAGTTAGAAAAATACAAAATTTGGTGAAATACACTGTGAATACGGACCATATTTCAAAATATGGGCCGTAAACTCTGGCCGTATTTAACAATTAACAAAACAGTGAACAGTCTTAGGGAACGGGTGAAATAAGTCAACTCTGGCCATATTTTATGATAGCAAACAGTGACCAACCTAGGAAGGTGGTGAAATATGCCCATGGAATACGGACCGTATTTTAAAATACGGGCCGTATTCTTGGCCGTATTTTACTTTCAACCAAAAACAGTGAAGTCCAATCCTCCAAGATACTTTCACACTTAACTCGGATTTACGGAGTGTCACAGAAACATTGGAGAAAATCCATACATCAAGAGATCCAAGCATCAGAGGATAATGGAACTTGGACATTAGAAACATTGCCACTAGATAGAAAGCACTTAGATGTAGATGGTTGTACAAGATCAAGTACAACTATGATGGCACAATTGAGCGATATAAAGCTCGATTGGTCATTTTTTAAAATAAATAGGAGGAAGGAATTGACTACAAATGAAACATTTGCTCCGGTTTCTAAGGTAGTAACCGTTCGGACCTTCCTGGCAGTTACAGCTGTGCGAAATTGGGAGTTGCATCAGATAGATGTTCATAATGTCTTCTTATACAGTAACCTTCTGGAGGAAGTACTTTATATGAAATTGCCACTGCGATTTTGTGTTCCTAGTCGGGGGCAAGTATATTGACTCTGGAAATCTTTGTATGGTTTGAAACAACCCCCCCCCCCCATCCCCCCCCCGATCTTTGGTTTGCGAAATTGTCAACTGCTTTGATGAAATATGGGTTCAAACAGTCGTACTTGGATTATTCTCTCTTCATGATGCACTTGGGAGGTATGTAACTTAACGTCTTAGTCAATGTAGATGACTTGATTATCTCCATAAACAACCATAGTGCCACTGAACATTTCAAAAACTATCTCCGCGTATGTTTTCACATGAAGGATTTGGGCCCTTTAAAGTACTTTCTGGGAGTTGAAGTTGCACGTGGACCAATCGCTTATTTCTCTGTCAACGAAAATATGCTTTGGATATAATCTCTAAGTCTGGATTATTGGGAATTAAGCCAATCAATACTCCCATGGAATAGAATCACGATTTCGGGTTGGCCGAAGGAGCCAATTTGGGAGATCCGGATCATGCCGACATCTGGTCAGAAGATTAATATACCTCAGTTTTACGTGACCTGAGCCGTCATATTGCGTGCATGTTCTATCACAATTTATGCAGCAAACAAAAGAAGCACACTGGAATGCAGTTCTCCGTGTGGTGCGTTACTTGACGAAGAACCCAAGACAAGGCATTGTAATGAGTAAAATTATGACCTGCAATTGTACGGATAGTGTGATTCGGACTGGGATGGATGTCCTTTGACTCGAAAATCACTTACCAATTGATTTATCCCCCTCAGTAATTCACCCGTATCATGGAAAACCAAGAACAACACATAGTCTCTCGCTCGTCAGCGGAGGTGAAATACCGATCAATGGCAATGACAAACTGTGAATTGAAATGGTTAAAGGGCATTTTTCATAGTTTGGGCGGTGAACATAAATCTCCGGTGAAAATGTACTATGATGGTCAAGCGGCATTATATATTACACGAAATATAGTGTTTCATGAATGTACTAAACACATTGAAGTTGATTGTCACTCTATCCTGGACTCACTCCAATCTGGTATAATACTTCCCTATCACATGTGTAAACCAGTGAGAAATTGGCCGGTGTGTTTGTTACGGTTCGTATTTTTCGGGCGGGGTTAGTGCTCAGAAAGCTACTAGGAGGTAGTTGGTGCTCTTTCGGACTTGTTTTGAAAAAGAGTCGCCACCTAATTTTTAGGAAATTAGAAAAATCAGGTTCAAAGAATTTATTCCAATGCTGTGAAAAAACCTTTGTAACCAAAGTTCTAGGTAAGGGTTCTGGTGATCCCCTAAGGATGGTGTTAGGCACCCTAGTATTAAGGATCCGTAGTATACGCTTGACCTTCGAATTCCAGTGTGTGATTATTTGCTTGAACTGTTTATTTAGTGTTTATTCTCTGCATTTATAAAAATTGTCATTACTTGCATATCATTTGATTTTGGAAAGAAATTGAATATATCCCCATTATATATGGGGTAGTTTAGGTTTGGATTTATAATATCCGGATAACAATAGCCTCCTTTTATAAATAAGGATAGTGTATTTTATTTGTAAAACTACATATATAAAAGAGAGTGTTTTTGGTTTTATGGCGTATGTATATAAGCATATTTATATCCCTTTTTACTTAATCACACACTTTGTTTTGGGTCAATTCGTATAGTACGTCACAACACCTTATCATCGAAACTTCGCATTTACGAACGTATTTCATTTTTTACAAGTTATAAAAATGATGTTGCTTTTATTTTACGTAACCGTGTATATATACAAAAAATGGATTTCATTTCTTGTTTTGGGATTGGCCATAGGCCCAGAATGTGGTAAAAATATCAATGGGCTTGGCCCAAAACAATTGTCATTTTTCTTCAACATTATCGGGCTTTAGCCCAAGAATCTTGTGTCCGGTTTTAAAAGAAAGAGGGGGGCTGAGGCCCAAAAGTATTTACCATAGTTTTTATCTAAAATCCCATTTCTGTTGGGCTTGGCCCAAAATGCTTAGCTTGATTTAATTTTATCCAAGACTCAATCTGATTTGTAAAGAAAAGTATTTGTTGGTTATAAATTAATCGGGTGGATTTGAGGAAAATGCCATAGTACTCATCATTTTGGAAAATCATTTTTTGCCTTTTTATTTGATTTGTCAAAGTCATTTATACTTACATCTTTAATCCTTGAAATTTTTTTATACTTAGTCCGAGTTTTGCAAATCGTTCCTGGAGCTTAAAGTCTACTAAACGGCATATGCACCGTTATCCTAAGATGACTAGTTCAAACGATCAGGATTCCAATATATATGAGGTTCATACAAATTATTCACCTACAATGTTCAAATACAAATGAGATAAACATTAATAGCTAAAGAAAAGGGCAGGCTAGGGGTGTACCAAACCCCTAGCTAACCATTTTCACCCATGGTTGGGCCTTCAATGCGCGTTCACATATACTTACTTCCCTTATACGTCTTCGTGAACCATTTTGTTGTGAAAGAAGAGCCTGTTGGGCCATAGCCCCAACAGGATGGTTTTCACCCAGCCCGAGTGGCCCATGCAATGAAGGAGGAAGGAGGGAAAAAAGGAAAACCGGTTAGAAAATATTTATTGTACTTATAAGATATGTATGCACATATAAGTTCCAGGTTATTGGGCCTGGCAGCCCATCAAATGCCTTAGTAACCTTACTCGAGCCATTTACTTTCCCGTTTACAACTAAATTAATTAGGCCTGCTTTTACTTCAGGTTGAAATGGGCCAAGCCCAGTTCCCTTCCCAATTCTGAATCTTTGACTAGGTGTTTAAGACTGTTTCTATGTTAAACTGATATGGGCTTGGCCCACATTCGCACTAAGTTTAGCTTTAGGCCTAGAAGAATTCTATCGCCTTTGTGCTCATTGTATATGCCTATTTTGCTCATATATATATATATATGATATACCAATGGTATACACATAGGACATGCATATCAAATATATAGCATAGGTATACCTCCTCTTCTTCTTATTATCCTGTGTATATTTCATGTATATCTAACCCTTGAAGCCTATTCCTCGAGCCTATGATTCAACTAATCAACTAATTATCCTTTAATCTCCGAGCAATGACAAAACCTGAACTAAGGTCAAGCTTAGTGTTCAAACTTACGAAAGCATATACTAGGCAGATGGCTCATAGCAATGCCCTATGCAGTATTAACTTATCTACAATTCATCTAGCAATTATACAAGATCATGGCAACACATTATTCATGATTTGCAAAGTTTAAGCAACCACCAGCGAACAGTGAGATCCACAAATTAAAAGACTTGGGCATTTTGCAACTGAGAGTACAGGGGAAGGATTCAGGAAATTAGAATATTATCATAAGAACATATAAGACTTATCAGTCTAGATGAGCAAAAACACAAGAGAGGCAGGACTGAGCAGATCCAGGTAAATCAAAATGACACAGGGATGGCCCCAATTAGCTTAGGTCAATTTAAACAACAAAGAAACATACAGAGAAGAGTGTACGTGGCCCAGATATCTTAGTTCACATGGCAACAATGCCCCTCAGTTTTAGGAAATCTTAAAAGGAAAAGATGATATAGAGAGTTTAAGTCAAATAGGGGATCTCCAATAGTCTAGCATTCACGGTGAGACAAAGTTTTATTACTAGAATCTCATTCTAGCCTTTTCCAGTAATCAACTGTTCATATGGACAATTTCTCCTTTTATTTTAACAGCCTGTCTTGACACTTAACCAGTTCATCTCACATTCCCCATCCTTTGGTTTAATCACAAGGTTTGAGTGTCCAAGGCATTCACATGAAGAATATACACCCCATAGACTTACAGAATGTGCCATGACACCTCTTATTTGAGAGGAGAGGTACAATGAACCAAGTTTTGACATGATTCCCTCAATTCTTTCTTTAAGGTATCTTTAAAAAGACTCCTCTGTGTCAAGTGGTTTTTAATCCCATACACCCAAGGCTTTCCAAACATCATCATTGAACCAAATCTAAGTAACTATTTTAACAGGAGTGACATAGATCAGTTTTGCCCCTTTTAACTTGTAGTAGATAGTTTTCAAATTTCCTTCACTTAAGGTGATTCAACTATCAAGGCCAATCACAACAAATTCCCATTTAACCTATGCTACATAGATTCAGATTCAGAGGCCTTATTCAAATCATTTCAGACACACTTAAACAAGTTTAGGCAAATTCAAAGATATTCAGGCAGTCCTGGACATACTCAGATGCAACTATGCATATTTAGATATAGTTAAGCATTTTTAACATATTTTAGACTTGTTTAAACATATCCAAATCCCTTAGGGCACATATTTTGGAACATTTAGGTAGATTTAAACATCCTCATACATGACTAAACATATTTTAGATTACTCATCACACTCAGGCTAACTGATCCAAACTAAAGTCAACTAAACAAGCATAACACCTATATAATCACATTTTTTGAATATTTCCAGTCCTATATCAATGCTAGGTAACAACTATACATTATTAAGTAGGAAAAACTAGACAAGGAATGGGGGTATTAGCCCCTTAAACTTGTTTTTGGGCCGGGTCAGGTCTCGTTTGGGCCTGCCCTGGTCCCTTTTCTTAGAAAAGGAGAAAGGGACCTTTTTACATATGTATATACATAATGTATACATATACATACATTTAGTGTATGTATATGATTGAATGGCAAAATGGGCAAATTAATAAATAGGCAACACTAAAAATATTGATTATTGGCCACAATATTTCACTTATAACCGAATTAGGACGTAATTGGCCGATTAAACAATTTAAAATATACTAATTGTACTTGGGCTTAATTTTGCACATATGGCCTTAATTGATTTTAATCTAATTGATTATTTCAATTATGGCCATATTTGGCCTAATTAGCTAATTTAAAGTTAAATTGCAATAATGACCTTGATGAATTTGAACCAACGAATTTGGCTATTTCAAATAAGATCATAATTAAATTAATTAAACCATTAAAAGGCTAATTTTGCAAAAATGGCCCCAATTGCCTTAAACCATGAATTGGTTACTTCAATTGTGGCCATAACAGAAAAATTAAAAGCAATTAAAGGCTAGTTTGTAATAATGACCTCAATTGATTTGAATCAATGAATTTGGTTATTTCAATCAAGGCCATAATTGACTAACAACTAATTATTGGAATTTAATCATGATTAAATACTGGATTAATTATGATTAATTCTAACAAATTATGCAAATGCACATTAAAATACAAAAGTAAGGATTGAGGGATAAAATGATTAATTAATTCAATTAACTAGATTCCCTGAACTAAACATAGTAAAATGCTTGCTAATTAATTTTCTGATAATTTAAACAATTAAATGAATAATTGTTTGAAGTTGCCCTTTTTGATTAAATTTAGCAAATATTTTCGTATTTAATTATACAGATGTGTAAATCAATTTCCAAATGATTTATAATATTATAGAAGTTATTTTGCCAGATGAAATGGCAAAATATTATCTAAATAGTTTTATAAAATCATTTGACTTGTAGGAAATACACATTTTACTCCGTTTGACATCCAAGGACCCTGGATAATTAAAATAAATTATGGGAGGTCAAAAATTAGGTGTCAACAACTGCCCCTTCGGTGTTCGGGGATGGCGAGACCATCCCTGAGTAACGAAACTTGACTAACTCTAATTTTTGGCTGAGCCCACTCATGCTACCTCTCATTTCTATGCAATTTTTCAAATATGTGATGGACCCTGGTTCCTGGGTTTCCTACATATCTCGGACTATACGAGAATTCAGGCCACTCATAGTTCGACTCAACTGAAGACTTTAAGTGATTTGAAGAAAAGTCCTGAGATCTTCAGTGTTGTGACCGAAGTATCTTCGGACGATTGTTAGAACGTGACTGACTCTCTGGTCTTGAGCCACCTACATATCCCTGGTTTTTGGGAATCAGATTACGTGTAGTTCGACTAGCAGGGGAAGAGTATGTCCCTTATGCGGGAATATCTTCAGACCTTCCGGTGTGTATCTGACGGGTGTGGTTTTTAGTGAAAAAAGAAAATAAGGAACAAGATTGTGGCTGAGTTTGAGATCGGATGGCTTCCAAATCCTGGCCAGAGAGCTTCACTCTCGTGGGCACCCTATCTTGACCGGCTGCGTAAGAAAAAGTTCCACGTTTGCTCCGCAAGTGGCTGGATATGGTGCAGCAAGCCGGCTCTTTTTGGCGATTGTGTACTTGTTCCCACGTGTTTGATAGTATTGAAGATATTCCTCGTGGTGTCAGCATAATTCTTTGATGAGTAGCCTTTGTGCCCGTTGCTTGTTTGTGTGGATGGCCTTTGTGGCGCCTTTGTTTGAAATGGGATGGCCCTTGTGGCAGTATTCTTTGTTCGGATCAATTTGTTGTATGAAACGGCTTTTGTGGCGGTATTTTTGTCTGTTTGGATGAAATGGCCTTCGTGGCAATATTTTTATTTTGGATGAATGGCCCTTGTGGCTGTATTTCTTTGTTTTGGATGAAATGGCCCTTATGGTGGTACTTTGTTTGGACGAAATATTCTTGTGGCAGTAATTTTTTGTCTGTGTTGGATGAGATGTTGTGTTTGTATTTCTTTGTTTTGAATGAAATGGCCTTTGTGGCGGTATTCTTTGTTTTTTAATGAAATGACCTTTGTGGTAGTGTTTTTGTTTGAATGGCCCTTGTAGCGATATTTGTATGAATGGCCTTCGCGGCTATATTTGTATGAATGGCCCTCGGGGTTGTTTGAATAGCCCTCGCGGCTATGTTTGTATGGATGGCCCTCACGGCAATGTTTGTATGGATGGCCCTCACGACAATGTTTGTATGAATGGCCCTCGCAGTTGTTTGTATGAATGGCCCCCGTAATAATGTTTGTATGAATGGCTCTCGTGGCAATTTTTGTATGAATGGCAATCGTGGCATTGTTTGTATGAATGGCCCTCACGGCATGCAGATGACAAATATGGCCTTTGCGGCTGGATAATCTTTCTTTCGTCCATTGTGTTGGTTGTGACCCTCATGGTCGGATATGCCCTTTGTCCTTGTGTTGACCCTTTTGGTTGAATATATCTTTATGCTTGTCGTTATGACCCTTTTGGCCGAATATGTCTTTGTTGTTTGTTTGTCTTGTTGACCCTTGCGATATGGTATGTGTCTTTGTCGTTCATTTATGACCCTTTCGGTCTGATGTATCTTTGCCATTCATTTTATGACCCTCACGGTCGGTTATGTCTTTTTGTCTTTTGTTCTGACCCTTGCAGTCAGGTGTGTCTTTATCGTTTGTTTTGCTCTTTGTGGTCAGATACGCTTTTGCCATTCATTTGTTGCATGACCCTTGTGGTCAGATATGCCTTTGTTGCTCATTATCATGACCCTTAGGGTCAGATATGTTCTTTCTATTCGTTCAGTGACTCTTGTGGTCAGCTGTGTCTTTTCTCCTTTGTCATAACCCTCGTGGTCAGATATGTCTCTCCTGTTTACTTGTCCCGTGACCCTCGCGGTCAGGTACATTTTTCTGTTCCTTCTCTTCTGACCGTTTCGGCCATTAATGTCTAATTGAATTTGCCTTTCCCTTTTTGTCGTGGGCAAACCGGCTGGTGATGTGGCTTTCTTCCTGTTCAGTTCTGAAAAAACCTGCATCAACAGAAATTAGTTAGTTTCCTAAGTAGTTGATCAGTGTCGCCGTCCCCTTTTGGACTCGGCATTTCGAGAGATGTTTTTTTTTAAATCGAAATTATGTTAATTGTGGTTTGAAAAATCTAAATACAAAGTTATAAATCGTTGTTTTCTTTTGAAAATTCTTGTTTAGTTTTGGATGTCACGACATGCATTCTTTCAAACGAGCTCTTCAGGTCTTCCGGGAGGTCCTGTTGCTGTGTTCCTGAATTGGTGGAATTTTTGAGATCTTTCTCAAAAATTCTTCCCCAGTGTCAGGTATCGCGTCGCTTGACTCTTGCGTTGTGTAGGAATTTGGAGGTCTCCTAAAAAATTCTGCCCCAGTATAAGGTCTGGGTCAATCGTTTTCTTTGCTGATTGTTTCGATGGGAATTTTTGAGGTCTCCTTAAGAATTCTGCGATTAAGGTTGAAAATAGTTTGGAATAAAGTAATTGAGTTTTGTTTTTTTACTAATAATGCGATCGGGTCCGATATGGACTGCCTACGTATCCCACTGTGGGGAAGTCAGGTCATTGTGTAGTTCATATTACATGGATGGTTTTCGTACAAAGTGTGATTACAATCAAAAGTGCGATTACAAGCAAAATAAAACCTTAGACGTAATATCTCTTGAGAGCGTCAGCATTAATAGCTTTGGGCTATTCTTGTCCGTCCATTTCTGCTAGGACTACTGATACGCTCAAATTACACCTATTAATGGTATAACGCGGACGTTGTCAAATATCCTCTGACAAGTATCGAATCTGGGAATGGACCATGTAGATGGTTCTAGGTCCTTAATCCGATAATTTTAATAAAAATTGGTTTTTCTATAACTAATCGTTTCTATTTCTTTTGTATGGTAAAAGAAACTAAGGTTGTGGTGAGGAAAAACTGATCTTGATATACTTCTAAGTACAAGATGTCCTCTATGTTGAAACTATTTCCCAATAAATAAAGATTATGTCTTTATGATTTTTCCAAATATTGTTAAGAACGATTAAAGCACGAGACATTCTTTTCGGTATAGTTGAATTTATTAAACAAAGCATCCATTCTTTTCTCAGTATCATGGCTAGTTCTTACCAACCCTAATTATTTTCCCAAATAAATCAAGGTTTATCTTTAATCAATGTTTGCAACCAATGATTATAAATGAAGGGAATTTCTACCTAATAATCCATTATGTGTAAGACCACTTCGGTAAACACATCATTGAGATACCCTAGTAAAAGGGAATTAAGGTAGAAAAAGATGAACAATGAGAAATAATAAGTTGCTACAATTGATTTAATGGACTTGAGAAATTACTTAGGTTTGTGGTTCGGAATATAAAAAACGCTTGGCAAAGTTGTGTTCTCTCAGCTACAAAAAAAAACATAACCAATTTATTTGTAGTTGTCAATCATCTTTCGCAAGATTCTCTTGATGTTCTTGTTGGCGTATAATATATATCCTCTATGGCTCTCTTTTCACTCAACATACGGTGAGATTTACGGACGGTATAAATTATACGGTCCGTACTTCTTGAGTTCTCCACTTAAGTTATCTTGAATTGTTCGCATATGTGTTTCATCAATTGGTTGTTTAGATTGGATCCATTGTCTGTAATGATGGACTCGCAACATGTCACACCCATCAAAAAGACCAAAACTGGTATATGAGATTGTTCTTAACGTGCCATAATTTCTCGGACATCACGACTCCTCTTGGGTCATGGACCGAGGGTCTTTGCCATTTTGTTGCAAACTTTCCTTTGTACCATTTGGTGAAATAGTCGATGGCGACTAAAATGAAGCGATATCCATTGGATGCCGGTGGCTCAAAGGGTCTGATGACGTCCATCCCCCATGCCATGAACAGTCAAAATGAACTCATTACATATAGCTCTGTCGGAGGAACTTTGATCAGGTCTCCGTGAATTTGACACTGATGGCATTTTTGCACAAATTTGCAGCAATCGTGCTCCATGGTCATCCAGTAGTATCCCGTCCTTATGATCTTTTTGGCTAGGATGAATCCATTCATGACTCGAGGTCGAAGCGGTATATGAGATTGTCTTAACAAAGTCACCACTCTTTCGACAATTTTGTGGCCTCTTCGGCGTCCACACATCTGAGTAACCCGAGGTTGGGTGTCCTTTTGTACAATGTTTTTTTGTTCAGGAAGAATCCATTAGCCAACCTCCTGATGGTTTTCTTTTGATTTCTCGAGCTTTCCAGAGGGTACTCTCCTTTCTCTAGGTATGCCTTGATGTCGGCGTACCATGGTTTGCCATCTGGTTCTGCCTCGACGTGAGCACAGTGAGCTTATTCTTCCTTCAGAGTGATCTCTAGCGGATAAATATGAGTACTCTCGGGGTCTTTGAATCATGTAGGCTATTGTAGCCAAAGCGTCAGTGAACTCGTTCTGAGCCCTCGGAGTATGCCTAAAGTCGATGCTTTTGAATCTCCTGCACAGTCTCTGTACCACATTCACATATTGCAGTATTTTTTGTCATTCTTGGTTGCCCAATTTCCTTTCACTTGATTGATGAGCAAGTCGGAATCTGCGATTACTAACAACTCTCATATGTTCATGTCCAATTCCATTTTGAGGCGAGAATACATGCTTCGTACTCGGCCATGTTATTGGTACATCTGAAGTTGAGTTTTGCGGCCATCGGATAGTGTTGTCCTGTTTCTGATATCAACACCGCTCTGATGCCAGAACCTTTGCAGTTGACTACTCCGTCGAAGAACAGTATCCATCCCGAATATGGCTCGGCCTCCTCTTCTTCCATAGCCATTACTTCTTCATTCGAAAAGAAAGTTCGTAATGGTTTGAGTTCATTATCGATGGGACTTTCTGCCAGCAGGTCGGCCAGTGCTTGTCCTTTACCTGCCTTCTGTGCTACATACACAATGTTGAACTCACTTAGTAGCATCTGCCATTTGGCTAACTTCCCAACGGGCATCGTTTGCCGAAAGATATACCTTAATGGATCCATTCTGGAGATGAGGTAAGTAGTAAACACTGACAAGTAATGCCTTAGCTTTTGGGCGATCCATGTCAGGGCGTAATATGTTTTATCTACAGGTGTGTATCTCGACTCGCAAGATATAAACTTTTTGCTCAGATAATAAATGGCATGTTCCTTCTTGACTTTGTCGTTATGTTAGGCTAGCACACACCCGAAAGCGTTCTCTGATATGCGACAGGTACAGTAGCAGTGGGCTCCCTGGCCTGGGTGGCACTAAGACGGGAGGATTGGAAAGGTATTTCTTGATTTTTTCGAACGCCTCTTAGCATTCTTCCGTCCACTTTATGAGAGCTTCTTTCTTGAGTAGTTTGAGCATCGGTTCTACAATCATAGTTGACTGGGCTATGAATCGCCTGATGTAATTCAGCCTTCCCAAGAAGCTCATGACTTCTCTCTTGGTTTTAAGAGGCGGCAGTTCTTGGATTGCCTTGATTTTCGTAGGGTCTAGTTCAATGCCTTAGCAATTTACCCAAAAGCACTCCAAATGCGCATTTCGAAGGGTTTAACTTCATATTAAACTTGCGAAGTCTGTCGAAGAACTTACTGTTATATCCCGTATTTTTGTACGTTAGATTATTCGTAAGCTGAGGTAGGGTTCACATGTCGAGATTTTTTTTAAAAGACATATGACAAGTTATATGAATAATATATGTGAAGTTAAACACAACTTAAGAAGGACCCTTGAACCAAATCAAAGTGGAAGTCCTCCAAAAAAATGTTTTTAAGTTACGTTTTTGGGTGATCTGATTTCGGGAGGCCATAACCCCATCCGTATTTGGGAATTTAGAAAAACTCCCAAAATGAAAGTTGTAGATAATTGAAATACCTTTTCAATCATAGGTCGTGGGTCTACATGTGACATCGGGATAAGGAGATATGGATACTTTAAGGCAGAAAGGTCGAGCTAAGCAACGGGTTAGGCCTAACCCCATTCCAAGTCGGCTCAGGCCCATTACCCATGCCATTTAAGAGAATTTTTCATCTTTCCCCTTCATTTTCACACCAGAGAAATCCAGAAAAATTCTAGAGAGAGGGAAGAGAGCTTTTAGAGAGAGAAACCAAATTTTGATCACAATCTAAGCCCCGAATCCCCAAGCTCATGAAGAGAAAAGTGTTGTACGTTGCGTTGCCTTCAATTTGAGCTAAAAATCAGCCAAGAATAAGAGTGTTGATGTGGTTGCTGCATACTTAAGGTAATATTAAGGTCCCTTTTTCATTTTTAACAAGTTTATTTAGAGTTTTAACGGATTAGAACGGAGAAAATAGCGTTATAAACTCGTTTGTTGTTTTGTTGAGGTTTATGGATTAAGGGGCTGTTTATTTTGGATTAAATGGATGGAATTATCTAAGTTATGATGTATGATAATTGTTGATATTGTTGTTGATGTTGTTGATAAGTTGTTGTTCTTGAATTTGGGAGAATAAAGTGTATGAAGATATTGTACACAAAGCGTATACCGGGCTATTTTGTGACAATATATGGGGCTGTTTTATATGATTTTCGTGGCTGTTTTGTGACAATATTTTGGGGTTGTTTTATACGATTTTCGTGGCTATTTTGTAACAATATTTTGGGGCTATTTTATATGATTTTCGTGGCTGTTTTGTGGTGATATTTTGGGGCTATTTGGTATGATATTTGTGGCTGTTTTGCGATGATATTTTGGGGACTGTTTGGTACTTGTTATGAACTGTTTTATGGGCTGGAATATCGGGGGATTGGCTGTAGTTGTTGTTGTTGTTGTTATACTATGGATATACGGAAATAAAAAAGTGTATACAAGCATTGGCATCCGAATGTATATTGGGCTGTTTTGGAAGTAATTTAAGGATGGATTTAATTCTAGTTTGATATGAAATTATTGGTATTGTTGTTGTTGGTATTTTGATTGATGTTTGGCTAAATTGGAATTTGAGATTATTAAGTTTGCGGGGGAAATGTTTTAATTTTATCAAGTTTCATTCGTACTTGGATTGGTTAGTAAGTGATGTGGATAATCTAACTGTGGCCTATGTTATCTTAATTTTAGACCTACGAGCTCGAGAAGTAGACGTTGGACATTTAGATAGAGTTCAAGGTATGTAAAGCTAACCCTTCTTTCTTTTTGGCATGATCTTTATGAAACAAACAAACGACGTGCATATGAATCCAAAGAAGCTCTTATTCTTAGAGACACTAGGATGGCAAATGTTCTTGATTCCCAGAACTTATATTATTATGTCTTGATACATGTGTATGATTCCAGCCGTCCCATTTTGGTATAATTCATATTTTGATATAATTCATATTTTGATATAATTCATATTTTGGTATAATTCACATTTTGGTATAATCCATATTTTCGTATAATCCATAGTGACATTCGAAGGGTACTCGATATGACTATTGTCTTGATTTTCAAATGATGGTTCATTTTGATTATTCTACCGAGTCTCAGATATGATTTAGTTTGCATATGGTTGCTCACTACTCTGCTCGTGCATGCCTCAATATATCTTTCACTGAGTCCGGGGCCAGGATACGTTTTCGTGCACAGTTTTAATGCATTGTTCACCGAGTACCTCACTAAAGGGCCGGAATATATATATATATATATGATATTGTCACGACCCGACTAGGGGGTCGCGACGAGCACCCGGTGCTAGCCCACCTTGGCACCCCCTTAACTTACACTTATGCTTACATTTAGGTTAGCCACATAATTAGACATACATTTCCTTTCATTCATCAAACTAGTCCCATTTGGACAACAACACCTTTATATCATCATAGGCATCTATGCCACATTAATGTACATGGGCCGACGTGGCCTACAAAATGATATACAAAACATGGGCCAACAAGGCCAGATATATCTAACCACATACACGTGACTACGAGCCTCTAAGGAGAGTATGACATAACACATGAGCGGGACAGGACCCCGCTATGCCCATAATTATATACACAAAAGAATAAGTACTCAAAAGCTATGGCTTCGAAGGGGCTCGCTATGTAATCTCGAATAGCGGTATGGATCTGAGTACGTCTTCCCGTGCATGCCAGGCATGACACGGTCGTTCACAAACAAAAGGACGTCAGTACGAAGAATGTACTGAGTATTTAAAGCATGATCAACATCAATATAGAAGCATAATAAACAACATATGAAGTATCATAGGAGGGGAGACAATAATATCATCATCATGGCACTTACTTGCTTCCCATAGGGACATTCCGTTTCTACTACGTATCCGCGTACGTTCATCCATATCCGTACTTAATTACCCTCACAATCATTTACATCTCATATACATAACATATTCGTACTCTTAATGATGTCATATACATAGCATATACACATATATACAGATTTACATAGCATACTGACCATGAAGGTTTGGTGTTTCATACATACTTAGCCAACCAAGGCTCAAGGTTATATCTACCTGGCCCTACCAAGGCATCGAGTTGTCACATGCATATCCGCAAGCGTGCGCGTGCATTACGTAATCAAATACATATATATACATATATTCTACCCGGCGCCATAAGTTCGGGGTCTCATTATAGTCCTTCATAGGCACACATAAGTATAATAGCCCCTAGGCACCTTTAGCATCATTATTACTATCATCATCATTATCGTTACGTCTATATTATAGGCTTACTCGTCATATGAGGAGCGTAGTACAATCGTTGTACATATCAAGGATCGTGAGCTTACGAGCTCGGAAGATCAATCATTTGAAGACAACATACTCGTATAGAGGATTTAGAAATTTGGCCAAAGAACCATGCCTTATGAAAGAAGAGTTAGCCTTACATACCTTTTCGTTGACTAATCTACACTTGCACGTACGCCTCCGATGCTCACGTTTCTACCTTCATTAAGGTCATACTATTATTAGAATCGATAACTAGCACACATGGCTAAAGCTAGAGAAAATTGAGCAGCATCTCCTTTATTTAAACAACATTTGACCATATCGTAATTCAACTCCCAAACATCAATAATAGATTCACAATATCATACGATAGCCATTAATCATCCACATTATCCATATTATCTAGATTTCTCAATTTGCTCCTAGTTCACCCATATTCATGGTCATAACCCTCGACCTCGTCCATTCATATAAAATGTCTATTTCATGATCTTAATGTCGTTTATAACACATTCATATCACAACACAACAATAATCATGATTCAATTCAAACTATTTTTCAAAACGTCACTATTCATCATTCATGACTCATTTTGCTACACTCTTCTAATGACCAAGCATTTCAACTCTCACATACCTTAAACAACGTATAAACATCATGAATCTTACCTTATATGTTGTAGGAACGAGCCTTAGTCGATAATACTCCACTTTGAGCAAAACCCTAGTTTTCCTCCATTTGGATTTCTTGACTTTAGATGATCTTTGATGGTCCTTACTCTTGATTCACTTGTTTAATGTTGTTGATGACTAATAATCCTTGAAAACTTGTTTAATAATTGTAGAGAGATGTTTTAGAGAGAAGGATGAAATGTGAAAATGATTTCATGAACTTGGCCCCTTATTTAATAACCCATCACTGATCTGTCGGGTTCATTATACGGTCTGTATAATCATTATACGGTCCGCATAATTGACCATGAAATGGGTCTTTCCTTGACCCTTCATTGTGAACGTTATACGGTCCATTATACGGTCCGTATAATTATTATACAGTCTGTATAATTGACCGTACAACTTCACTAGCGAGCAACCTTTTTTGTGATGGTTTTACGGTCCATTATACGGTCCGTAAAAAATTATACGGTCCGTATAATGAGTCGTATAACCCATTAGTCCACTGAACTTATTCTCGTCACTTCGTTTGATCTCCGATCCTTATGGAACCTTCTTAACACTTGTTCAACACTTCATTATCGATCTAAGGGACATTATAACCCTTTCCCAAAACATCATCAAGTCCTTTCTAACTCGTTGCTCGTAATTTCTTTCCGATACTTATCAAATACTTTGCCTTCTCTTGGAAATCCTCTTCCCTCATCTCTAACATCTTTAAAATCTCAACTAGGGTCATCAAATGCCATTCCTCACTAGTTCGTTCACTTGCGTACCAACGAAATTTTTTTTGAGGTGTAACAGATATGATGATATGATGATGATGATGTGATGATGGCGCCGAGCCCCATGAAGGGCCGAATATGATGAATTCACCGAGTCCCATAATAGGCCGAGTATGGTATATGATATTGATATGCATGATTTTTATTTCATAAGGCACCTGTAATTTTTACTCAGTCATGATCATCTTTATTGTACCTCATGCTTTATATACTCAGTAAATATTTCGTACTGACCCCCTTTCTTCGGGGGCTGCGTTTCATGCCCGCGGGTACAAATACTTGATTTGGTGACCCTCCAGCCTAAGACTTCGCAGGCTGTTTGGAGAGCTCCATTGTTCCGGAGCCTAAGTCATTTTGATACAGATCTTTTGGTATGCTTATGTATATCTAGGGGTACGGCGGGGCCCTATCTCGTCATATTTCACTATGATAATCTTAGAGGTCTGTAGACATATGTGGGTTGTATATGGGTTATGATCAGCTGTGTCAATACGGTTTGCTATGGATATTCCCGCCTGTTGTGGAAGCCTTATCGGCTTGCGTATTGTATTGATATGTAGAGGCAGCCTTGTCGGCTTGCGTATTGTATTGATATGTAGTGGCAGCCTTGTCGGCTTGCGTATCGTATTATGCGTTGATCAACTGTGACTCCTCAGGAGGCAGGTTTATGATATATGGTGTTATGAATCTTTCGGTTGCTTTTACAAGTCTCCATACTGTCCTTAGTTTCAGTCTGACTATACTTAGCAGAAATGTATACGGGTGTCCAGTTCGGGCACTAGTCACGGCCCATGGGGTTGGGCCGTGACACTTACACAGGTGCGTGGTACGCTCTAAACTTTCTCTCGACTTTATGATAACATTATCCGCATAGACTTCGATCTATCGATGCATTATATCATGAAAGAGGGTAGTTATTGCTCTCATGTATGTGGCATCAGCATTTTTTAGATCAAACGGCATGACCCCGTACGGCGTACTCCCAAAGGGTGATGAAAAGGCTGTTTTTCAGCGTTTTCTTCGCCTCTTGAAAGATGTCCCCAATAGTACAGCGAAACAATCCACGAATAACCCCCCTTTTATTTTGGCGCAAATTTTCGATGAGAAAGGGGTATTTTGAAGGGGGAAAATTATCTTTCGGATGACCGATTGAGATCCCAGAGTCCCCATTTTGGATTTTTTCCCTCCTTCCCCGGGGCCCGGGACCATGTTTGGGCCCAACCAAATTTGGGGGGGGACGTCCCTCCTTTTTCCGGTTTGGGTATGCTTTTCCACTTTTTCCCCTTTTTCCTAA
>NC_081349.1:34111832-34218633 GCF_029784015.1 Lycium ferocissimum | reverse complement strand
AGCTTTCGCGAACGCTAAGGAGCACAAGGAACGCGTGCCATGCTCAGGTGTGGCCAATACAAAGGCGAACGCGCCACCACGATATGCGAACGCGCTGAACAAAATTTGAGGCTCAGATTCAGGATGAATTTTATATTATAAGAATGTAATAATAACATATATATGACATCTGGAGACCATATGGTGTGAATTAGTTCCTATGTTACTTGATGAAAAGCCCTCGTTGCGGCAAGCTAAGTGGGGCCCGCATACCGGAGTTTTATAAGGGACATATGAAGATATATATGAGTAGTATATGGAAAGTTGAGCAAGTCCTAAGAAGGACCCTTAAGCCAAATATGAGTGTAGACCCTCCAAAAGGACTATTTAAGGGAACGTTTTCGGGTGATCTGACTTCGAGGGGCCAAAACGATATTATAAGTTTAGAATTTTGAAAAACTCCAAGAACTAAAGTTGTACATAATTGAATTAGCTTTTCAACCATAGGTTGTGGGCCCTCACACAATATCGGTATCAAGATTTATGACCTTTTTACTGAATGAAGGTCCAGTCAGAAAAAAATAAGCCAGCGCGAACGCGCCCAAAGGTGGCGCGATCGCGCTGAAAGTTTTTAGAGACGGTGCAGGCAGATTCTGGAGCATTATTTAAAGGGGCTAACCCCTCATTTTCTTCACCAAACACCTCAAACAACTCTCCAAAATTCTGGAGACTTCTCCCCAACTCCCCAAACTAAATTTTAGCCCAAACCAGGTATAATTTCCAAATTTCGGTCCGGACAGCGTATAGTTATTATCGCAGAATCATAGAGCGGCGTGTTGTGGCCTAAACTTAGCGTGGAGAAGTGAATATACAACAATATTAAAGGGATAAAGGTATGGATCTCTTCCTATTTATGTTGATATTGGCTTATTTACAAAGATAGAACGATTAAATGGTTGTATAGTGAATTGATTAGTTATGGAAGTTGAAAAAAACATCGTGTGGGATGTTTATGGAATATATTGGTATGAATAATAGTGTTGTTGATGCTGGTATTGTTGTTTTTGTTGATTGGTTGCTGAATTGAGAATTCGGGCTGGGCATATAAACAGAGGAAATGCTGCCCGAATTCCCGCAGATTCTAAAGGGGTTTTGATCAAGTGCTTAAGACAAGCCAGTACGATGCGAGCCTAATAATAGTATGAACAATTTTATATGTAGATTACAAGTCAGGAGATAAATGGGAAGGTCAAGGAGCAAGGTTCCAGGTATGTTAAGGCTAAACCCTTTCTTTCTAAAGGCATGATTCCTTCTTGTAAACCTTTGTACTATACCCATAATATCGTTGCTTCCACAAATTCTAGAAGCCTATGAATCTCATGATCCTTATGACATTATTGAGCCTATTCATGACCTTTGGAATTATTCATTGTGATTGATCTCACCTTATGATACTTGTTCCTTTAAGGTGAGCTATAGCGATGACGATAGTTCCATAATACTAATAATCCAACGAGTTTAGGAAGGTGTCTTATAGGAATGTTTTGTGGGACATGAATAGAATGCTAGTAGAGGATTCCTAATGAGGTATTTAATGTTCGAAGAGAGGTTCATGTTGTATCTTAGGATTTGGTTATAGTCTAGTCAAGTTGGAAGAAGTACTAATGACCTGAGTTGTGCTTATAAGTCTTATGGGATTATGTACACCCTACAAATTAAGTGATGACCACGGGAAGAGCATAGAGATTACTTGTAGAAGTTAATTATGTATTTACCACTGGTCTACGACCAGTTGGGCAGTTATGTGTTTACCACCAGGCTACGGCTGGTTGGGGCAGTTATTACCACCATGCTACGGCCGGTCGAGCAGTTACCACTGATCAGTTAGGCAGTTAGTATAGGATGATTAGTAAGTTAAAAGGCCCAGTATTGTACGCAGCCATGGTTAAGCATGCGAGAGTATAGAGAGAGGTATGTATACGCATGCTAAGTTTCCATCGAAAGTTCAGAAATACCAGGTTGATTCTTATTCTTCTTATCTTTAATATATGGCTATTCTGTTACACTTTTCGCCTTACATACTCGGTGCAATATTCGTACTGACATCCTTTCTTATGGACGCTGCGTTCATGCCCGCAGGTGTAGATACACGGGACGAGGATCCTCCGCAAGAGCTGTTTCCAGGTACTAGTTTTGGTTGGTGGGCTCCGCTTCTTCCTGGAGCACTACCGAGTCTGGATTGTATATGTATTTTGTGCCAAGGGTATGTCGGGGGCCCTGTCCCGGCATGTGTATTTCAGTCATGTTCTTAGAGGCTTGCAAACAGAGCTAGGTGTACAGCTCAGTTATGTTTTGTTAGTAGATATGTTGACGTCGCGGGCCCATTATATATATATATATATATATATATATATATGTATGTATATACGCATGATACTATATTCGTAGCTGGCTTTCTTGACCTTACTTTGCCGTTTGAGACATCGAGGATGCGAGTTATAAGTTGGTTCACTCAGTTTTCGTAAGATGTTGGGTGCCGGTCACGCCTTACCACGGTTAGGGTGTGACACTTTGGTCCAAACTTTCTTTGCTTTATTTTATCTTTAAAAAAAAAACTGATCAATTTTTGTAAAATTGCTCGCAAAATCGTCCGCTTGCAAAACTATCCAGCTTTTGTTTCGCAAAAGCATCCCGCTTTCAAAAGCGCGCTTTTTGCTTTTGCTAAAATAAAAAAAATAAAAAATGGCATCATATAATGAAAATTGGTCGGATGGTAGTTGTTCATACTTTGGTGACCCTTGTCTTTACTGTGGAGGACCACACTCATGGCAAAATTGTTTGAATTCTCCGGGCGGATTGTGCCACAATCCCAAACCTATGAGTGGAGTATTTGTGATAGGTGTGGTGGTCAAAATGATCATTGGGATAGTTGTGCTTATTTGTCCTTCCCTTCCCCGAACCCCCACTATGACTATTCTAGTTTTGATTTTGATGATAGTAGGGATATGGAAGTGGAAGAAGCCTCAAATGCTCAAAATGAGAGAATAATGCTCATGTTGGAGACCATCCTTGAAAAAGTGGAAAAACATGACTTAGCGGTTAAGGACTTGAGGCAACCACTTGATGACTTGAGGCAAGCAATTAATTGCAATGACAAAGCTATTCACACCTTGGAGGATCAAATAAAATCATTGGTTCATACTCATAATGCTCAACAACTTGAGGGTGTTGAAAGTAGGCAAGAAAGTGGCCAAAACATGAATGTCTCCAAGGGTGGATTTTTACAAGCTTTGAATGACCCTCAACTTGAAGAAAGCCTTGACAAAGTGAAAATTGTGAGCCAAGATTGGCTTATGACTCAAGCTCAACAACTTGGAGCCTATGGAGATCATCGTGAAGGCATTTCAAGGATGATGAAAGAATTTTTAAAAATCCATGTTGAGCAATCCGTGACTTGAAAGCCGAATTGAATGCAAAAGTTGAGGTATGCAATACTCAACATCAAATAGTCATGGATAGTAGTTTTAAGTTAGTTTCCAATGAAAAAGTGGTCAACATTGATTTTCAAGAGTTAATGATGAATTGCCAACCGATCAATCCAAAAATAATGCAAGATGCCAAGATTGAAGAAATGATACTAGAGTTGCATAAAAAAGTTCATGAAATGATTTTTGAAGACTCTAGTTCATTTTTGGGTGAGGATGCCAAAAATGAAGTGAATTTGAAATTGAAGCGCATTGGACCACATTCCAACCATTTTTCAACATTGTGCTTGGTTGATGATATGGAAGTTGAACTAACCGAGCCTATGGAGAATTTTGGAGATGAAGAAGAAAGCGTTTTCATTTTGAAGTTTTCTATGCCAAGAAGATAAAATGGCATGCCTCACTTACAGGCCAAGTGCAAAATGCGACACCCGAGAGTTGGCCTCCTTGTTTTTCTACCACCGCCCCATGAGCGTCATCATGATCTTGATTCAAATTTGGGGCGCAAATTCATATCTTTCAAATGGAAGGAAAAGTGGTAAAGGTAACCGTCGTGCCGCCACGTTAAATCAAGCGCTTGGTGGGAGGCAACCCATCGTTTTAAAAATTTTAAATCATTTTTGAAATTTTATTTTTTAGAATAGTTTAGTTTATGGTTTTTGACTAATCTGCAAAGTTTCAGAATTTTTGGAGTTGTGAGGAAATTTGTCCTGTGCCTTCTGAAGAATCTTGGGAAGTTCCTTTGGAGATTTTAGAGAGAGAGATACCTCCTCCATATGTTGATCCAAGCAAACCCGGAAGAAAGCGGACAAAGAGGAGGCGCGGAATCGGGGAATCATTTCCAACAAGGAAAAACAAATGCTCCTTATGCAAAACGGTGTACCCTGCCACAAAAAACAACATGTCCAAGCCTAAATGCTCCATAGTTGTAAATTGCATTATGCTTTAGCAATAGTTATCTGTTGGAACTTTATGACATTGTAATGTTATTGTTTCTTAGCATGGTAATTTATGTATAACTTCCAGCAAGTAATAAATCTGTTGCAACAACCAAGTTATATGTTGGTGTTTTTTTAACTAAGTTATGTGTTACAACTTGTGTTTTATCCAACACGAGTAAGGATTTATTCAACAACTTAATCACTTGCTGCATAGATATTACAATTGTTGCAACAGATTCTACATATGCTACAACAGCTATTGTACTTGCTGCAACATATATTGTACTTGCTGCAACATATACTGTACTTGCTGCAACGGATACTATAGCCGCTATACGAACAGATAATATAGTTGTTACAGCAGATTACTCACATGCTGCAGCAGATACTATACTTGCTGCAACAGATACTACTTGGTTCACCCATATTTAGTGATCAACTACTCGATTCACCTATATTTAGTGATAAACAAAGGAAATCAACCATATTTAGTGATAAACAATGGAATACTTAATCAATTTGATGTATTTTTAGTCAGCGAAGAGGATCTCCTAAGCCAGCATGCACTAAATCGAGTGATCATTAGAGCGAATTGACGTGAACTACTCGATTCACCCATATTTAGTGATAAACAAAGGAAATAAACCATATTTAGTGATAAACAATGGAATACTTAATCAATTTGATGTATTATTAGTCAGCGAAGAGGATCTCCTAAGCCAGCATGCACTAAATCGAGTGATCATTAGAGAGAATTGATATGAACTACTCGATTCACCCATATTTAGTGATAAACAAAGGAAAACAACCATATTTAGCGATAAACAATGGAATACTTAATCAATTTGATGTATTTTTAGTCAGCGAAAGGATCTCTAAAGCCGGCGCACTAAATCGAGTGATCATTAGAGAGAATTGATGTGAACTACTCGATTCACCCATATTTAGTGATAAACAAAGGAAACCAACCATATTTAGCGATAAACAATGGAATACTTAATCGATTTGATGTATTTTTAGTCGTACAAGAGGATCTCCTAAGCTTCGATGCACTAAATCGAGTGATCATTAGAGCGAATTGATGTGAACTACTCGATTCACCCATATTTAGTGATAAACAAAGGAAATCAACCATATTTAGTGATAAACAATGGAATACTTAATCAATTTGATGTATTATTAGTCAGCGAAGAGGATCTCCTAAGCCAGCATGCACTAAATCGAGTGATCATTAGAGAGAATTGATATGAACTACTCGATTCACCCATATTTAGTGATAAACAAAGGAAAACAACCATATTTAGTGATAAACAATGGAATACTTAATCAATTTGCAAGTGCATTGTTGTAATAACTAAGTAAATTGTTGCAACGGAGAGATTCATATGTTCAATGATTCTTTTACTTGTTGCGACATCTTGACGGCTTGGATTATTTCTGTCAGAAGATCCATATGTTCCAACAGATGCCTTACTTGTTGCAACAACTAAGTAAATTATTGCAACAGAAGATCCATATGTTCGAACAGATTCCTTACTTATTGCAACATCTTCAGCAGCTACTGGATTATTTGCAACAGAAGATCCATATGTTCCAACAGATGCCTTACTTGTTGCAACAACTAAGTAAATTGTTGCAACAGAAGATCCATATGTTCCAACAGATGCCTCACTTGTTGCAACAGGTAAGTTAGTTGTTCCAACAACTCACTTAGTTATTGCATTTTGTTATGACACAGAGACAATAACAGAAGTTCTCTCCAACAAGTAACACATCTGTTGGAACAACTAACTCACTTGTTGCAACAGGTGATTAAATTATTCCAACAACTCACAACTCACTTAGTTGTTACATTTTGTTATGACACAGAGACAATAACTGAAGCTCTCTCTAACAAGTAACACATCTGTTAGAACAACTACCTCACTTATTGCAACAGAAGATCCATATGTTCCAACAGATTCCTTACTTGTTGCAACATCTTACAGTAAACTTGGATTATTTACCTGAAGATCCATATGTTCCAACAGATGCCTTACTTGTTGCAACAACCGAGGTATTTGTTCCAACATATTTGTCACTTGCGTAAAACTACTGAAACAACTTAAACAATATATAAGGGTACTGAGCATATAATATATATTTAACAAATTTACATAATGTGTTCATCCACCATAACTCAAATGCAAGCAAAATATGAGAGAAATTGTTTAATGCCAAACATAGTTTAAGAGAAATTGTTTGTCCCCACATTAGGGCTCCAACACCTTATCAATAATTCCACAAGCCCACCTCCATTGCATCCTCTCCAAAGTATTGTCACTCAATAGGTATCGAGCTTGGTCATATTCGTGCGGGTAAGCAAAGCTTCAACAAAAGCAAGTGACCAGGAAGCACATGCCTTATTGGTCTCATTGCGGGGGATATCCTTCTTCCGAACAAACTTCTATGATTCATTCAGCAACTTTTCAGGTAAGTGTGAGAACATGCCACTCTGCTTTAGCAACTTGGGGAATAAATCCATTAACGGCTGCATGTGGCAGAAGAAAGCACCGTCGTCATTGCATGGGATGTTGCAATCATAAACATTTATGATACCCTCCTCAATGATGATCTCAACAGTGACAAAATGGTTGTCATTAATATTTAACAGCTATGATCCTTTTGGCACCAATCCGCTCGCAGCCACCTGGGTAGGGCACACTACCTCTGGAAAAAGCGAGACCATCATCGTCCCGCCTAAAGAGAGCAAGTCTTTGATCATAGGGCACGGCACCCACATTTGTAGACTCATCGGACAATCCTAAGTACCTGTTGTGACAGTGATGGTAGAAGTTGGGTCCATGATTCTATCAGAGGAATCATAGTACTCAGGGAAATTGAGCTGCCTCATACGGCATCGACAAGATTTCATCTACATGCTTTGCCGATAAAAGTATCAAAACGGTCGGCCCACTTTATAGCACGGTAGTTAGAGTTGTTGGAACAACTAGTGAACTTGTTGCAACAGGTTGTTAACTTGTTGGAACAACTAGTTAACTTGTTGCAACAAGTTAGTAACTTGTTGTAACAACTAGTTAAGTTGTTGCAACAAGTTCATCGAATTACATGACCTGTTCAAACAACATACTGAATTATATACATATATATGAGTGTTGAAACTTACCCAATCCTCCCACCATTCGTGCATGTTTGTCATAACCTTGAAGTCTTCCCCAAATTCATGCATTGAGTACGGTGCTTTCTCCCCACTCTTTTTGGATTTGATCAAGGTTTCAAGCTACTTCTTTTTTTTTGGGTTTACACGCTTGAAAATATCAACTTTTTTCAGCACTTGTGTCACAACTTCAGCAGGAGGAGTAGCAATAGACTTCTGTGGAGTACTTGTTTTCCTTGCTCTACAATCAACAAGTGCCTTGGAAATTATTTTTGCCCTCTTACGAATCCCAATAGGAGTATGTAACACCCCGAATTTTTTTTACTAACACTTGAATTGTCAACCGACCACATCTTGATAGTAAGGGCATATGGTACTTCACATTTCGCGAATATGGACTTGACGACATTTGAAACTTGTTTGAGATGTTATGGTGTAGTATGTAAAATACTCCCATTATTATCTTAGTAATTTATTTGATGGATTAGATGGATATTTACAAAAGCGGCAAGCCTTTTTAGATTATTTTATTTAAATTCTTGCAATCTTATCAAGTATGATACTTGATTCATTTTAATAAATTCTTGCAAACTTCTCGAGGAAGATACAAAATATTTTATTGATTTCTTCAAATCTTATTAAGTAAGATAAGTATCCCTTGTCTCTTATTTTTCCTCCCACCTCCACAATTTCGTTTTCTCTCTCTAGACAAAGGAGACCTAGAAACTTCTCTCCTCTCATAACATTCATCTACTAAATCAATCCTCAAGAATTTCCTTGGAGGAGCCCCAAACAACTCCACGCGATTAAGGTAAGTTTCAAACCCGTTTTGGATTGGACTGCTGTTAGTATTTTTAGCATCACTCCTTGTGTAAAGCTCCGTTTTGAGTGATTCAAGATGTTTTGGAAAGCTAATTCATATACCTAAAACTTTCGTTCAGGCCCTAAAACCCAGTTTTGCTTGTATCCACCCGAAAAGGGGCCAAGAAGTACAGGGCAGGTGCTGCCCAGATTTTCGGTTTGCAAAAACCTGCATGTACTGCTGTTAGTATTTTGAGCATATCTCTTTGTATAAAATTGATATAGGAGTGATTCGAATTTCCCTAAGACCCTAAGACATATATATACAACTTTAATTGAGGCCACCAAGTCTATTTTTGCCAATTAATCCTTCGAAACTGAGCGACAATACAAGACAGGTAGAACTGTCCAGAAATTCTGTTTGCCGGTTTAAGGTGATTTTCGCTAATATTGTGGGTAGTTTTGATGTCTTGAAACTATTGAACTTAATTAGATATTTGATTGTGTGTTAAGGCATATATATACTCTTGTACAAACTAAGGAAAATTTGGCTAAGGAAGTCGACATATCTACTTGATCGCTGCTTGGAGGTTTATAAGTTCTTGACGTTTGTTTGAGCTTTAGCTCTAAAGCTCTAAGGTTTGCACCTAAACTTGAACTTTGCTTTCAATTTATTTGGTTTGGAGATGTTGTGAGAAGCTTTAATCTTGGTGAAATAATAACCACGTAAAATTTGTTGGCATATTGAGTTTGGTGCTACTTGGATAGTTTATTTGCTTTGTGGGGTGGAAGAATATCTTGAGACACGTCAATATGACAACGTGATCATTGAGAGTATGACTTGTAAATTGAGGTTCAAGTATGCTAAAATCACATTGGTGTTTTATGAAGCATTTTCGTACGACGACTTAATTCGCCCACACATACGGATTGCTTGAGCATTATTGCATTCTTGATTATGGGGTGACGACCCTTCTTGATTTCGGATCTTGCCCATCTTGACCTTGGATTTGCATTTCGTCTTGACGATGGGTTTTCGTCCATTTTCGAGTACGAGTGGAAAGCCACTTTCAACATGGCTCTTGATTCTCTTGATTATTGGGTGACGACCCTTCTCGATATGGACTTCGGTCCCCTTGATTTGGACTTCGGTCCCCTTGATATGGACTTCGGTCCCTCTTGATATGGGCTTCGGTCCTTCTTGATATTTGATAGTGCTTGATGTGATAGCATGAAGTATGCGTTGGGCGAAATTAACTAACTAAATGACGTTCGTGAATTAGATTCGAAAGCCTTCTTGACCTTTGGGTATTTGAAGCTTCGAAAGCATTCTTGAGACTCGGTATTTGAAACTTCGAAGGCATTCTTGAAACTTAGTATTTGAAATATTAGTATTTTGAATTATCTTATGGCTTAGTGACCCTCTCAAAGTGTCGTACATTGATTAACTACTTGGCTATAACTCAAATGAGCTTACGTCTTGAACTTACTTCTTGCAACATATTTGATTCATAGTGAACTACAAATTTACCAAAGGGTGGAAATTCTTGGAATTGCTTTGGAAAGCTTCTTGATACGCGAGGTTTTGAATATTGATATCTTTAACTATTTGAATATATGATACTTACGTTCACGAAGGAATGGTACCTTGATTTAGAACTTGTTGATATTTCATCTCTCGAAACCATTATACTATCGTTATGTACTTTATGATAATTTTGACAAGCCGATTCCTAGAATTTATTGTGTGCTCTAATTTAGTTGTCTCTCTTTTTGAAACGAAATGCTAGTTAAGTTATGTACCACTAAGCTTCACGCTTAGCGATAGTTTGTTACTATCGTGTAGGTGATGCTCAGGGGAGACTTAAGGACGGCCTATTGAGGGTAGACTATTTGGAGAAGCTTAAAGAAGATCACATTTGCACGAGCGTGTTCATTTTGCATATGTTGGGGGGGACTTGCATATAATCCACGTGACACACTTAGGTATGCACTTTGAAATTTGTTTCCGTATGGGCATATTTTCGCTACTAAATTATTGTGAATGTCTTATTGAGTGAATTTATTTTGAACGTTGAGTATGAAATTTGCTTTTGATTCGTAAGCGGCACCCTCCTAAAAAAGGGGGCGCGTTTCTGCAGTATAAAATAGCCGAGAGATTTTTGGATCGCCGGACACCCCTCTTTGGACTACTGGACACCCCTCTTGGACATCAAACTCTTTTATAGCTGAATTCGTATCTTTTTGTGCACGAAGCAAATCCTTCAACCTTGTTTATCAAACCTTCCATTTTCGGCCTACAAGCATCGCATTCGCAAGCACAAGAATACACCTTGGAGGAAGCGCACCAATCGAAGAATATCTACCCAACCTATAAGGATATCACGTGGTCTGCCCACCACTACCACTTTGGGGAGTATATCCACCAACTCCACCACCATCATCATCATCTCTTCTTTTATCAGCAAGACCTTCCACTGCTTGTCTTGCAACATCAACAACAGTATTCATATCAACAACATCACCAACACCATCACCACCACCAACTCTATCACTACCACCATCAACAACACCAGCCCTTATGATGGTTGTGGCTCCAGCCAATTCTTTTTTTATCTGATCAATCAATTCATCATGCACAGATTCCCTATGCCCTAAACTAACAAGGCATGGCATCATACGCGACCTCTCGCTTTATCGGATAAGCCTCGATGTACAACCTATAACAAACAAACATATATATTCAACCAATAAGTGTGTAATGGTTGGACAACCCCCACATATGTTTGAAAAACCTCCTAGGTTGTTGCGGCGATATTCTTTAGTCAGTTGAAAAACCAAGTATAAATTTTCCTCTCTTTTACAACGTTTCCTTGATATTTTTCAGCAGATTGTGAACTCATGCAACAATTGATCAAGTTGTTCCAACATCTTAGGAGTTGTTGCAATATATTCACTATCCGTTGGAAAATATCGTAACAGCTTGTTGTAACTCCTCAAAGAATCGTTTTGATTTTTCCAACATATTCGAGGTTTTGCGGCGGATAAATGTATACGTCGCAAATGCGCAGTTACTTGTTATAAAACTATTCAACGATATTTTCCAACGGATTCTGACTTACTGCTTCCTTGGGGGGGGGGGGGGGAGGGGGCGGGGGAAGGAGTTAAAAGGATTAAGATTCATTTTTTTGTTGCTGTTTTTGGTAGTCAACCATCTGAGGATCCTTGGAAAATAAACTTCTTCTGAGTAGTCCCTGACTTGACTCCATAGGCGAGGAATGGCTTCAAATGCCCAAGCCTAGAAAAAATTATGCCACCAAAAATCAGAATAATCAATGAAGGAAAAGAATTAAAAAGATAAAACATTGAAGAAAGAAAGTTTACCATGAAGGCCCAAAGGAAGCCATAGATGTTGGAAGTCTTCACATTAGGGTTCAAAGCTTTGCACAAATATTTAACTTGATCAACTTAAAACTTTTATGACCCCATGGATAGCTATTGAATGCCTCATGATCCTCCGATGTTTAATCAAACCAAGTTCTATATTATTCTTTACATCCTCGCCCAAAGAATAGAATTCACAAACCAAACTAAGCACAATGACTCCTCGTGCTTTCTTGACATAGTTTACGACTTCCGTACGCTAGCAAATCTATTTGCTTGTAGCTCTTTCCACAAACATCTACTAAATCCAAATCATCATCAACCTTGGCTTTGCCTTTCTTGCCTTTCTTGGCTGCCTTGGATGACTTGGGTGTCTTGGCTCCTTGGATGACTTGGGTGTCATGGCTCCCTTCTTTAATGTAACTGTAGGAAGAGGCTGAGAAAGATCATGACACCTCAGTCCGGTGATTATGGCAAACTCTTTGATGCCAAAACAAACGGCATGCCGCAAAGAGTTTATCCATATCTCATCGAGCTTTTCTTGCAAATAATTCTTCGTTTGAGAAGACCATACACAATGGTCATTTGAAACCTTGCATTGTTGTCCTCGGGCAAATCTAGATACATGCCAAAACATGTGGCCCGAAGAAATCCTCTAAGTCCTCCTCTCAAAGTATCTTATAAAGTGATCAAAGGGCTTGCCCATGACCGATTTTACAATAAGATCACCATTCAAATCACCTAGTTTATCCGTTGGCGTACACATACGGAACTTCAATCTTGAAAGTTTTGACAACTTCATCGATTGGTCGCAATGTCGATCCACAGAAGAATCAATGACCTCGGTCGCCGACCTTTCAAAAGATGTAATTTTATCCTCTTCATTGTCATCATTATTTACATCATCATCATCATCTTCTTCTTCTTCTTCATCATTTTCAGCATTGTTTTCTTCTTCTTCTTTTCTTTCTTCTTCTTCTTCTTCTTCTACTTGATCTTCTTACTTTCTTGGCCAGAAACTCCTACTTGAGAGGTTTCCTGTTTAGCGCTTGTTCGAAAGAATGTTACATTCGGCAGAAGATTATCTAATGATGGCCCCTTAACTCTTTTACTAACTGTAGCTAATTTCGATGATTCCTCCCTTTTTCTTTTTCGTGAAGACATTTTATCTGCACACAGGAGATAAGCAAAAACACTTTTAATTGATTTGTGCACCATTTAAAGTAAATAAATAATGATTTTTTACAAGAGCTGAAGCATATGTTGCAACAAGTGTGTAATATATTGGAATAACTCCATCATATGTTCCAACATAAGTTGTTACCAGACATACATCCGTTGAAAAATATTAATACAATTCTTGCGGCTTCTCGGCAAGAATCGTATTGATTAATTCCCGTCGATGGATAATCCGGGCAACAACCGGTAAAGTTGTTGGAACATATAATCGAGTTATTCCAATCGACTAATCATTGGAAACCATCGAACGATTCTGTACTTCCTCGGCAACTCTTTAACAATTTTCACCGTATTTTAAATCAAGGCAACAACATATTCACTTGTGGCGCAACAACACGAGCAAGCGTTGATTTTTACTAACATTGATTAAATTACCGTTGGGTAAAAACAAAAGAAAAAAATTCCTAAGCCTTACAAGGACAACAATAGGACAACAATATCTATTTCACTATCAGGATGCAATATCAGTGTATTACAAACACACAACAGTAAAAAATTGAACAAAATACATAGCATTGCATAGACACCCTACCCATGTTCTTCCTATTCTTCTTTAACCAAAATTAGTCATTTTCATACTTTTATTTCAAACCTCTAACTTTTGAACCAGAAAAAACATTTGTTTCAATACAAACACACAACCATCACAAGTTAAACAAAATAAACCAAGCTCAACTGTCAAACAAGTCTTGTCAAGTTGCCGCAACAACCTACTCAATTTGTTGGAAAAATCCAAAAAAAATTCAAACCCTTTTTTCGAAACCCCAAGGAGAACAAGAACACAAACAGTACCAAAAATCATAATTTCACAACCACATATACTATTTACAAACACACAAATCCCAACAACTCGAACAAATACAGCAAATAAGGGTTTCTCAAGCATTGAACAACAAAATAAACAACATTATGCAAAAACCGATGTTATTCTTCTTCTTCTCTGACCAAAATCATTATTTTCTCACTTTGATTTCAAAACCCTAACTTTAAAAGAAGAAAAAGTTAAGCAATTTTACCTGAGAGAAATGGAGAGCAGCAGTTCGTATGAGAGTCGGCTTTTGAAGAGGTTGAAGACGGTTTCAAGAAGCACATTTAGCAGTTGAGATCAGTTCGTGGGTTTAAAGTTGAAAGTTTGAAAGAGCAGTTGAAATCAGTTCCTATTTTGAATGAAGTTCGTGTGGTTTGATATTGGACCGATGTTAAGTTTGAAATAAATGGCGGGGCGGGGGGGGGGGGGGGGGGGGGGGTTGGAGTAAATAATTTGGCCTATAAGTCACCTCTAGTGATTTGCAAACTTAAAAGATCGCTTTACTTCAATTTTCGAAGACTCTTCGTGTTTGGGGTGCTTTTAACAATCACCACAAAATACTGAAATTCTCGCCGGCGGCTAGATCTCTACTATGGCGGAGGAAGATGATGCGTTTCTAAGCTTATCCGATCCAGATTCTGAAGATTCAATCCCTATGTTCTTCGATAAAAATAGTCATATTTGCTATTTAGAGATGATGCTTGAGTTATTACCTTCACCTTATCAATCGCAAGAGATTAATCGTCTTACTCTCGCTTACTTTGCCGTTTGCGGTCTCGACATTCTTCGATCTCTCGATCGCGTACGTGGTCCTTTCGTCCCTTTAGATATCAACAATATTTTCACTACTCTCAGAGAATTGAATTATTTTTTGTTTATATTGAGTAGTTAATACTCTGTTTTTCCCAGATTATGTCCGCATTTTCTTTTTCAATCATCTTTTGAGATGATTTTAATTATAAATTTGTTATATACTGCATCACTGCTGATTATATTACAGTTTATGATAGTTTAGCATGCTTCATTCGTTCAAATAATCAATTTTCTGAACGTAGTATTAACTACTCAATATAGACAAAAAAAAAAAATTATTCATTTGAGCTTTTTGGGTACGCCCTGCCCGGCTGCCCCAGAAATTCCATAGCACTATGTTCCTAAGGCAATTTATCCAATTTTCGTCATTGCTCTTACAGTTTTTACCTTTCTCCTTCTTTGAAATATATAAACAAAAATCAGTTCAAATATTAGTTGAGGGTGGGAAGGACTAGTAGATGTGGAGATCGATGATGATGATTTCATTTTAAAGATTATCTCGGCTATTGTCATTTTTGTGTTGTTATCTTTTCAAATAATAATTATAATAATATTTCTATATTATTTGTGATTTATTTGCAGATTTTTAGTGAAAATTTTAGTTTTGCTTATTTTCTTAGTAATAAAATTATAAAATTGAAGATACATGAGACTTACTCCCCGTAGATCCATGGGACTTACGCTCCGTGTCTTGGGGCTCACGCCTCGCCCCATACTTCGTAAAGCGCATCGCCTTGCGCCCCCGCCTTTTAAAACATTGCTGATTATATTACTCGTTTTTAAATTTTAGGATGCTTCATTCGTTTAAGTAATCAAATTTCTGAACTTTGATGTGATATTCATCAATATAAAATCTCAACCAGTGCATTGTTTTTTTCCACCATTAGTAGAGTAAATTGGTTAAATCAACATGGTAAGCGTGTCATTTAAAAATGAAATTGAGGGATAGTATTTTTTTGTATTTTTTAAATATGTAAATTTTGTTACAGAAGAATTCTTTTCATTGTAGTATACAACAATGAGATGCACTGAGCCTTGTATTATGAATTCTTATTTTTTGGGACGAGGGAGTACTTTTTCATTTTTCTTGTGAAATATCTATCTTCCACAGCCTTAATATAGTTTTCTCGATTTATTCTGTTATCTAACCTAGATATGATGTTATGTTCGAGTGCAGCACTCAAAAATTCCCCTTAATTTTGAGATTGCGTAACAATGAAATAGAATGCGCCATAGTCAAATTTGGAGCTGTTTGAAAACTTGAAAAGCCTAAAAGTACTATAATTATCTAATTGTGAATGTTTAGAAAAGTTGGTTAGCAAAAGTAATCTTTTTGTTGATGCCAGGTTGACAAAGAAGGGGTGATTAAGTGGGTTTTATCACTGCAAGCTCATCCGCTAGACGAAGCTGAACTGAGCAAAGGTATGGTTCTGTTGTTAATGTAAAGTAGTAACTTTGATTAGTCATGCAGTCCTGAAGTTGAAGATGATAGAAATTTATTGGGGATTTCTGGTTTTGTGCAGGACAATTTTATGGGTTCCATGGTTCTAGAAGTTCTCAATTTCGACCAAATGACAATGGGGTATAAGAACATAGTTATTGTTAATTGTTAATTTTGTTGAGGTTAAACAAGCCGATCTAGAAAAACTTGTTTATTCCTCTGGATTTACCGATTGTATGGTCTCTACACAGGATGCAATGCCCAATGGCAGTCATTTGGCGAGTACTTACTGCGCGCTATCCGTATTGAAGACTCTTGGCTATGACTTATCTCTACTGGATTCCACATCAATCGTCGAATCAATGAAAAATCTTCAGCAACGTGATGGGAGGTACAGTTTTTACGGCTTTTCTTTCTATGGATTTTAACTCTTTGATCTATGATACATTCTGTATCTAAAATTGCTTGCCGAGCAAAGTTCTCCGTTAAGCTTCAAATACCCTTGTGTCTATACTTCATCGCCTTTGGTTACTCTCGTCGCACATATAGTAGAAGTTAGAATGGTAAATGCAATCTTTACCTAGGCATCAACCCCATTGATTCTCAATTTGGAGATATCATTTTCTTTTATTAAAAATGAGTAACCAGTAACTTTGGTCAGCAAAGCATGTTGAAAATGAAAATTTAAGAGACAAAGGACCATACTATTCACAGCTCCTACATCAGGAAAATGGTATACCGTATAACCCTTGTCTAACCTTCACATATGACCACTTCTGTTATTATAACATTCACAAAGTGAAGCAGCACATTTCAGCAGGTGGGCGTTGCTTCATGCAGCCTCATATCGATATCATTTCAAAGAAAACTAGCTAGAATTTCAATTTCAAAGATGAAAACAACTAGAATTACAGAAACAGACAGAACCACCTACTGGTCTACTGCAACTGATGTCTAAACCCCGTTCATTTACATGCAATATACTTTTGTATTCACCAGGCGAAGCTTCATTTCTTTGTATGCTCCAAGCGACTTCTAAAACTGAAGCTCCCTATAACTTGCATCTCAGCGTGTAAAGATCATGTGAATGCTGTTACTCAAGCATGTTTGGGCTTTATTTGTAATGTTGATGACAAGATTAACCAGCCAACCTGGTTCATCCTATTCCGAATTTCCGTTCACTTTTATAGAGAATCTATATTTGTGAGAGTTCTGCCCTTTATCCCAAGTGCTTTCCTGAAGCTAAAAGTTCGGAGGTGTGGCCTTATGCCTTCATCACGCTCTTTCACCCTTCTTGCTCAAGACAACATTAACTGACCATACTGAATGACTAAATTGTATCTTTCTTTCTTTGTATCCTGCAAGGTCTAGGAAACAGAGTTATCATTTTCTTAGCTCACGACATTAATATTTCTCCAAACCATTGTGTGTAATAGAATTTCTGAATCAGCCCCTTATCTACTGTTTACAAGCATGATAAAATCTAATAGAATTTAGACCAACTGGAATGTGCTTGATTTAAATGGTGAACGAATTATACATCTTTGAGAAACAACTATGCGATGTCCAAAAAGGATTGCTTCTATCTTTTATTCAGCATTTCATGCCTTGGATTATGTTGTTTTGTTATTTATGAAGGTCATTGTTTTTTTTCGTGCAAACCAATTCATTATCCTGTAGAATGTGCTGGCAATGACAATTCCACCCAATCCCTCTATGAAAAGAAACAAGAACAAAAAGGGAAAAGAAGGAAGCAAAGAAAAGGACAAAGGCTTACTGATTTAAAAAAATAAAAAAAGAAAGCACTGAAAGTACTTAAGCCATGGTATATACACCTTTTTATATGTCAATTATACGTCTCCTTATGTATGGAGACATCAATCAATTGCTGACTGAAAGCTAGGACACACAGATGGTTAGATGCATATTATTGATTCTGCCAACACGTCTTGAGAGCTATACCATTAGATGCATCTTTTACATAAAAATATTGATAAGGCTCCAGTACACATGTCCCAACTGTAAAATTTGTATGTCATTTTTCTTCCACTTCCATTTCCTTATCACAATAAATTGGAAAAGTTTGAAATGCAAAAGAGCGTCTTGACCTCAGAAGATATGAGGTGTGTGTTTATGCCTATTTAGTCTCGTTTTAATTAACTACTACTGCTTTTATTTTTTTCATTTTCCAGCTTTATGCCCATTCATAGTGGGGCAGAGACAGACCTCCGCTTTGTATATTGTGCAGGTATGAAGATACTTTGCTATTGAGCTTATTGCACTTAAACACTTTAGAATGAAAATTAATTATTGCTTACCTCCATACCAGCGGCAATCTCTTTTATGTTGGAAAACTGGATTGGCATTGACAAAGAGAAAGCCAAAGAGTACATTATAAACTGTCAGGTATGCAGAGTACGAGCATCCGTTTTCACTAAACTTCTTATTCTGTATTTTTGATATAGTTAGCGCTCAGATGATGTGAACTTAAATAACTTAATCATATCCCATATTTGGCATATACAAAATCATTCCATTAACTAACATTACTATGTTTAGTTTATTGGTTGCAAACAAACCCAGTCAAGTATTAATTTTTGTACAGTCGAGTTGCATGCAAGCTGTCATAGACAACACTGTTATTAGGAGAAAATTTTACTTTTACAGTGAGCATTTGAGCATTCACATCCTTATTTTGAATTTTTAGATTTTATTCAATGTTTGTGCGTTTCTCATTGTAATTTATTACTGCCACCTGAAAAACCTCGCGAAACTTTTCAGGATTAGAGGTCTTAGAAATGTTTAAGTATTATAAATGATGCCCTTATGATAAATAATTCTCTCATTCCTGAGATTTTTAATGAAAATCAATGTTATAGATGCATCACTTTAATTTTCAAATTGCTAGAGTTTTCTTTTGGTATAATTCTTGGTAATGCTTCTCATCTCAAACACTATTGTCTGGTTCATGCAGTCATACGATGGTGGCTTTGGTTTAACTCCTGGTTCAGAATCACATGGTGAGTGAATACTCCCTCTGATGCATCTACTTAGATTCCTAGTTTTTGCCATTCATGCAATTAATGTCATACTCTTTAGAAGTCTCATATAAGGATCTTCTAGTTAGAAGATTTTCATTACTAGAAACTGTTTCTTTCTTCTTCTTTTTTGCTTGGTGGAGGGTGGGGGGTGGGGTGGGGAGACGAATAAACTGTTGCAAGTCTATTTGAGAAAATTAAAAAGGGTGATAGAATTAAAAGGAGGCAAGCACTTAAATGGCTTCTTTCATTTATGCGGATGATATGTGATCTGCTTCCTCATCTTCCTTCTTGGACTCCGGAAACATCGCCCAATCCAGCTGGACAAAAGGGAAAAAAGAAAAAAAAAAAAGGGAAACAGATAAGCTCATCTTTGAATGTTTCCTTTTGTGGGCAGCCTGTCAATTGGATCATTTATTTTGCATATCTTGAACTGCTTATCCTTCATATCACTTTTATGATCTTTTCCTTTTTTTCTTTTTTTTTAAACGTGGGTTGAAAGTTTAAAGTGATAAAAGTGAAAGATGGTTTGTTTTCCTATTTCTAGACTTGCTTTTGTTGCAAATCAATCTATTATCCTAACCCTGACAATATTTGTAGTTATCGGATGTATAGAATGGCTATTGTGTTGTCTCTGATTTGAGCCACGGGGTTTTGTGTGTTGTTGGGGGGGGGGGGATAGAGAAAAATAAAAAGACATTCTGCTGGGATCCAAATGAATCTACCTGTCATTTTATTTTTGTTTGTTTGTCGACAGAAAGCTGAACGTAAAATATGCTAGCAATAGCATACTCTTAAATCATCTTTTAGTTTTCTTGAAATGGTAATATGATAGTTCTCATAGAGGGTGATTGTTTAGTATCACAGGTGGTGCCACTTTTTGTGCGGTTGCATCTCTCAGATTGATGGGATTTATTGAAGATGATATATTGTCGAAGAATGTATCCTCTTGCTTCATAAACGTCCCCTTGCTTCTAGACTGGAGCCTACAGGTAAATTTTCATCGAGTACTGTGTGAACATGTTCTTAAATTCCTCTGCTAAATATGCTTTTCAGTATTCCTCCAAAGAATAAACGTAAAGGTTTTAAGATAGTGAATAATTGGTCAGATACAACCTGAAAAGAAAATGTAATGTAGAACAAAATAAGGAAACAGGAGTACCTACTTCTTTGGGAAAAAAGGAAAAACATCCAGCAGGGATAACTATTTTTACAAATTCAATCCTTAAATCCGGTCCTTTGACTGAGAAATGGGTCACTTGATCTACTGTCTTGCATTTGGTGTGACTCAATCATTCCTTCTTGCAGAGACAGGCAGCTTCTGATGGTGGTTTCCAAGGTAGACTAAACAAAGCTACTGACACTTGTTACGCTTTCTGGTGAGCTCGAATTGCTTTATCTTCAATAGATATCAATTTTGTAATCTTCTGGCCTGATAAGTTGACACCCTTGATTAGGGTTGGAGGAGTTTTAAAGATCTTAGGAGCTCACAAGTTCATCAACTATGAAGGTTTACGTAAATTTCTTTTCACCTGTCAATCCCAGGTGTTATGGCTTCTCCTCTTTCTTTTCTCTTATCTATGACTCAATGAGCGTTTCCACTGGCTTTTTTTGTTCCGGCTGCTAACATTCGAACATGTTTTGTTTTTTGGTTCTACAGTATGGTGGTTTTGGTAAAACTCCGGGTCAGCTACCAGATCTTTATCACGCCTACTATGGATATTGTGCATTTAGTATGTTAGAGGAACCTGGCCTCGGATCAATCTGCACTGAACTGGGTATACCAAATGGTGTCCACCCAGGACTTTGATCCAATTGTCATTTGGACCTGTGCAGCTAGTACTACGAATCTCGCCTCACTCGCATGATACAAGGGTTTTCAAGGCCCAGGTACAATTAAGTTGCACTCTTAGTTGCCTGGAGATAGAAGTTGGATAATATTATGAAACTATAGCATATTTGATTCAAGATATTTTTTTGGCATAGATGACATAACTTTATTTTCACCTAGCTATGTTTCATTATTTTTGAAAGGTATCTCGCCTAATTATTGTAGCATTGCATTTTTGACATTCTGCTCCGAGATTTTAATGATACTTGTGGCTTTGTCATAAATAATCACTTATCCTGGGTGTTTAATCAAGGATTTGATTGCCTCAGTCCTCGGGGCTTTGGTCTTGTGGTAAAAGGGTAAGTACTTATCCGCGCTTGGTAATTACACCAAACTATGTAAATTTATTATAGTTAAAGTGATATAATGAGGTGAGAATGCATGTTAATAAACCATAGTTAATTGTTAAAAGTCTGCACAAACACATCATGCATCTATTGACTCGGTGCAAACATCAGGTGCGTGTAAGTTCTTTTTATCGTTAGCCATGGTTGTTTGTTATGGGGTCACGAAACAGTTTTTGTACTTTTTTACTTTTATAGTAATCCCTCCAATAAATGTTTCTTTCACATTTATTTAAATCCAGGAATCTGCAATATGCGTTAAATTCCATCACCAAAATGAGACTAGTATGCATTATGGTTTAAAACTAAGATCAGCAAGAAGTCTTTGGGGAATATTTTCCTGCAAGGATGCTCGTTAGGTTATCTAACTTTTATAGTCACTTTGACTACTTAATAACAATAATTTTTATGCTTCAATTTCAAACAAATTAAGGTCGGCTATGAATCCTTAATAATAATGTTTTTCCATTTAAATTCATCTCAAGCCAATATCGTATAAAATAAAAGTACTAGAAACTTTTTATATGGTTTCTTTTAGCAATTATTATGAAGGTGTAAAAAGAGCTGGAAATTACACCAGTAGTCATATCTCTAGTTAGTTTATCTTTCTAAATCTGGAGGTCTTTTTTCTCTTTTTGATAATGTAAGTGTCTGGGTATCTTGTGCACACTTTGACTAATTTACTTGGTATTTGTTACCTTCTACCGGTAAAGACATCGAATAACTCCGCCCCTGAAAGTTTAGGCAAATGAAAAGAAATCACTAAACTTGAGATCTCATTGATTCCCCCACCCACTGTCCTCCTCCACTTCGTTGACCACTAAATCACACCCTTGGGTTCAAAAATTTTCTTCCAAGATTTGGAGGTCTTTGGGGAAATTTATCTTTTATTTTTTATTTTCATCCGATGTCCTGTACCCATTTAGACTAATTCAGTTTATGATCGTGTGGAAATCATTAAGGGGCAAAGCACCAGGACCTTTTCATATCCAAGGCCCAAACGGCAGACCTTTCATTAAGAGTAGAGTGCTCATATTCATTCTACCACGATCTTTGGCGGCAGAGGCGGAGTCAGGATTCAAAGCTGGTGGGTTCGGGGTTCTAATTCTTTAAAGTTACTGGGTTCTTAATTAATAATTTGTACATATTTAACAAAAAAATTAATATAAATATATGGTTCGGACAAAAGCTACAGGATTTGGTCGAACCCACACCGGAAGGGCTAGCTCCGCCCCCGTTTGGCGGTGTAAACTATTTCCCCAACCCTTTGTTACTCGAGATCTATTACTTTTATCTTAGAATTACAAATTTTATGGTCAGTACTCAGTTGACCATTTATTTCATTTTCTTTTGATACTATATAATATATTTTCAATCTAGAAAAAGTAAAAGAGGCTCGTATGTAAAGGCAAATGGAGCAAATGATTCTTTAAGGTGATATTTACCTTTCGGCCTGCAACACGAGATATAATCACGGGCAAGTCACAAGTGTACATGTTTGTTCTTTACTGAAAACGCCAATTTTCATCACACACACTCCACAAATTTATTTATACCTCTGCTGCTTTTGTCATTATTTTTAGTTGGTACCTTTTCTTTGGTCCAACTTTATATAATCACTAAGAAGGGAACTTAAAGAAACGACAATTCCAAATTTTGATACACATGAATCCATGGAGAGGAGTGATGAAAAGAGTCGAGGCATTCGACAATCGGGAAAAGCAAAACGAAATCAGAATTTGGTCGAAAAAGAAGAAAGTCATCAATATCATGACCAATCACCATCAGTAAAAAAGGAATTCAAGCATTTGAAATATGTCGGGATTATTGAAAAAGATATAACATTCCTAAACATAGTAATATTCTTTTATCATTAACTATAAATATTGTGCTTGAGCTTGGAAAATAAAGGATCTTCTGATAGAGAGTATTTACTCCTAAGTAAGATTATTCAACGCAAGTAGACTTTAGAAAACCGAGTATTAGAGGAAAAAAAGTTTTCCCATCATAATCACCTAAGGAACTTCCCGAATTTAAAGTAGATAAATGCTTGTTTAGCATCGAGTAGTGATGTGATAATACTTGAGATTTTTTTAAGTTTGATCGGAGGTTTCGAGTTTGACTTCTGCAATAAAGAACCTCTAGGTACTTTAGCACACAGTGAACTTATTGATTCAAATTCAAATTATTCGATCCTGAATATCGGATATTCAAAGAAAAAAAAAAAAGCACTCCCATTTTAAAGATTTTTTACTAGTGGGCAAAATTCTAAAAAGTTAAAAGGAAGGCTTTTGGTGATCTCTTTGTCTGGGTAAAAGAGACTGCTTTGTGGTGGGTCAATCAATTTTCAAATGAAAATGTTACATGTGTTAAAGAAAAGAAATTAGTGAAAGATCATTATGATTCAAGAGCATGCATAAAAAGATGGGAAGATCATGACTTGTAAATGAGGCTACATTCTCTTTGCTGATTCTTCCATACCTCCATATTATGGTGCCTTTATAAAGATAAGTTCTTATAAGAATTTTAAGCTAATATATAGCAACAATCCGGTTCACGTCTAAATATATAATATTTAGTAAATATCTTAATATATATAAAAGATCTGATTAAAATTTATTGAGTTCTAATAAATTCATATATTGTACTCCGAATTTATCTATGCCTTTAGACTTATGTTGTTCGAATTTTTCAAAAATATTACCGCATCCATATTGGATACATTAGAAATGCATTACTTTAAAAGAATCTAACAAATTTTCAAAGAATCTGAAAATGTGACTTTAGACTAGACAATATCTAAAAGAGTAGAATAATATTTTGTTTTCAACTTCTTTTGTCTCAGTTAGTGTTGTCATTATCTCCTTGAATGATTACAGGTGTATTTAGACAGAAATTAAATAGAAACAAACCAACCTCCTCCCCCACCCCCCCACGCCAAATAACCACTTACCCACTTGCTTCAGACACACAGTGGAATCTGGTCATCTCTTGCAGTGTGGCAGTCTACAAAGAATGTTGTTCCCCCTTAGAAAGTTTCAGAAAACATTGCACTATGAGTCTATAGACTTTGGTCATTAACTTCACAACTGATCTTGCTCGAATTCTTTAAAAATATTATCATATCAGTATCAACTCTTAAATATACTATTTTGGAGAAGTTGACACATGTTGAACGATATTTTTAATGAATCCGAATAATATAGCCTTCAACTTACTTCAAGTATGATCACAAAACTTTATTCGCTATAATCGTTAAGTGAAAGAACTACTTATTCTTTACCACATTAAAGTAGTTGAACTATGCATGAATCGGTTGGAAAATACAGATGATCAGAAGGTCAACTTTCCGGCATCAGGTTATGACTCGCCATTCGTCACGTTATCGCTTTCCACTCTATAAATTTCATGTCAGCCAAAAAAAAAAAAAAAAAAACTAAACTAAGAAGTTCCAATAATATTGCACTATGACTTGGCTTTTAGTCATTAACTTCACCTCCAAAATCACCAAGTCAAGATGATGCAAGCAAAATAAGCTCTAAAACCATACACTAATCAAACAAAGAAAAATGAGTCATTTTTTTAATACAATCAAATGGATGGTTGGGGTGGGGATGAAACAAAATTTACTCTTGTTGGTTCTCCTGTTGGATTGGCAACTTCATTATTGGAGGTGAAGAAGCTAAAGGGAGTACTTGTGAAGAGCTTGAGTGTTGTACATGATGCTGATCAGGTTGTACCTCTCTGTTCTTAGGGAAAATCAGTGTGATAAATGGACCACTATTTTCCTCATCTTTACACAACTTTGAACTTGAAGAAATTTCAAGACTTTGATCAACTTGAAATGACACATTATCATCATTCTTGATGAGATTTTCCTCCACAAATCTTCTACAAAATTTGTCCTCAGCATCCCTCAAGAATTGAAAAGTTGGTGGAGGTGAATTAGACCTTATAAACTTGTTGAACTCAGCATCACTTGCTGATTCAAGAAAAGGATTATTGAAATTGAAACTATTTTTTTGCACAACAATAGGACTTAAAGGAGGTGTAAAAAAAGAAGGTGAAGCAAGTGGAGTTAAAAAAGGAGTTTCAATATTTAGACACAAATCACTCAAACTTCTAGTTCTTGATCCTTTTCTACTCTTATTTTCACTTTTGGATTTTCCATCTTCACTCTCCAAATCTTCTTTTGTTTCCTCTTTGATAGAAAACAAAAATCTTGGTGGTCCACAAAGTCCCATAAATTCATTATCCATTGCTTCATCTCCAAAGGGTTTGAACCAAAAATCAGTATTTGAATCCACATTAGATTGAACTTGAACTTGAAGTTGAGTTGGTTCATGGACTAGTTGTGTATCAGATGAACAAATTTCTTGGGATTTTAAGGCATTGGGGTTCAAAGAAGTTCTTGATTTCCCACAAAACATATAACAAAACTCTCTTACTTTGCCATCTTCAAGATTTGTTTTAACAATCCTATTTTTCCACCATAACAAGTAGTAGAGCTCAGCAACAAGAGCTAATAAAAGACAACCAAATACTATACTTAGAGCAAGTCCAACAGTGCTCAAAGATTTCATCTTTACATCTATTTGAACCAAAATCAAGAAACTAAGACTGATAAAAATCCAATCTTTCACCTCAAATTGACAAATAAAAATCCAATATTTCACCTCAAAATTGCCTCAGGTTCTTGAATAGCATCTTCCAACATTACTAGAAATGGATACTTTGAGTGGCAGCCTAAAGAAGAAGAGAACAATAGTTCAGAGGGAAGAACAAGATAGAGTTAGCAAGTTGTCTTTAATCTTTATTTGGAGTTGAAACTGTAGAGAAAGCATATACTACTAAAAAATTCAAACCAACTATAAAGAAAAGGACTAAAAATAAGAAAGAGATCTTGCCTTTTTGCTGATAATCAACTTGCTAAATGATGATACTATATAGAGAAACAGCTTTGGTATTACTAAAACACCCATGGACAAAAAAGGAAAGAAAAAAAAAACACCAATAGAATCTAAGTGAGCAGATGTGGACACTCTTTTAACTTTAGTTTTTAATTAGAGAACTAAATAAATCTGATTTTGGGGGTTTATTTAAAATGTTTTTATGTGAAGGTAACACTTAACTAAAGAACAGTACATGTCAGTCACTGTTACAATGAGGGGCCTTTTTTATAACTATGCTGTTAGAGATTTATATGTCAACAGAAAATTGAGAGAACTTCTAATACATATTTTCAGTTGCGCTTGTGTTTTAATCTTGTTAATACGTTTATTTCGGTCCTATATCTTCTAAGAGTCTTTTATTTCTATTAAAGTTTTATATGCCAATAGAAAATGTATTGGTTTGAGATGCGCTTAAAGCAAACAATATTGTCAGTGTGATTCACATAGTCAATCCCAATTTGGTTAGAATTGAGTCATAGTTGTTGTTGATAACAGTCTAAACTAGTTTGTGTGAATCAAAATTATTTTATCGATTACTTGCTATTTTTTTCAGCACATGTATCGAGTAATTTTTTCACCAAAATTTAAGTAGATAAAATATATTTTTTTTATCTAATATTGTTTTTCAGAATGAGGAGCTTTGCTGATACCACTAGTTGGAGACAGAGTGAGGATTGGAGACAGTTGGGGGGAAAAGTAGGTAAAAACCATTGTCAAGTTTTTTTTTGTTGGTACATTTGAAAAAATTGTCTAAGTTATACTTTATAATAGTAAGGTCACATCTCTTTAGAGATGTTCACATGGGATCACTTAGAAAAGTGCCCTGTCTTTCATCAATGGTCTCTCTCTTCCCCTTTCCTTTTGCTACTTTCTTTACCCTTTCCTTTTCTGATTTTTTTTTTTTCCCATTCCTTTTCCTTATCCTTTTTTTTTTTTGGGTGTTGAGATCTGTTTTGAAATTCGTCTGATTCGAATTTGCATCGAGAAATTCCAGTTTAAGGATAAGCTGTTTTCTATCGAAGGCAACTTCATTTTCAGTTTGAACCCGAGAGTTAATTAAAAATAAAGAAATATTTACTACTTCGCTATAATCGATCTTTTCCTTATCCTATTGCCACCCTTTTAGTGGGAGTAGTTATCCTAGCTCATTTGCGTAGTGTTTGAAAAAATAATGGGGGTAAGTTATAGGTAAGCATGCAAGGATTTCTGACAAATGTTCAACTTGTATTGCAAAAAATATACACTAGTATATACTTGAAAGCTAAAAAATGGGGTAGAAAAGGATCATAAGAGTGAAGTAGGGTACAAGGTTCTCTTTACTGGGCTCTACCTGAAAGAGGATTTATAGGAATGGATAGGTCTGAATATGTGAGGATTATTTATCACATGAAAAGAAGAGTATTTAGCGATGGATAAAATTTTCCGCTAAACTACTAGTTAGCGCGCTATGGAATGCCATTCATCTCCAACTTTACCTCAGACGTAGCTTTCTAGTGTTCTTTTATTAAGCCCGCCTCAAAAAAAGTACAGTACTCGATCCTATTACATGCATCAGGCTGAAATGTTCCCAAACGGCAAATTATAAACCTCTAGAGAAATATTTGTATGTAACCCAACAAATAAAGTGTATTACATAATTTAGTAATTGGTGACTTCATTCAATGACATTTGCACTGGATGTTCCCAAAATAGGGATTACTAAATCTATATATATTATACACTTGTTATCTACCAAGCATATATCAACGACAATTACAAATCATTATAATTAGACAGGTAAAAGTTTTTCTAGCTAGTTGGCTAAAAATGTTAAGATCCCGGACAAACCTTAAATCTCAAATTACCCGTTTATTTCTAAACCTATTAGACCTACATAAGATACTTTAGGTAGGGGCTGTTACTTTAGTGTTGCACCATTTATAACACTCATTAAAATGGGCCATACGATCTAGCTGTTTTTCTTTCTAATTTGTACCTTATTTTGCTTTCATATACATGCCATTTACTCATTTGGCTCATTTACATTGTCTTATGAACAACATTTTCACGTGCACAGAGCTTTCAACTTTCAACCCCAACAATTTTTAATACTTTAACTGCCTCTGTTTTAGTTTCAATTTGGGGCTTGTAAGTAGCCTCAAAAAGTCTTTCTTTTTTTTTTTAATCCGGTCAAAGACTAATTAATAGAGTAACATGCTTAATTACACCAATCAAATTTATGAAAAGCCTTATGCCAGCTATCTTGTCGTCTATCTTCTATTTTGCATTGATTTATTTTTCCTAATTTTCACTTTTATCATGTCTATCATTGTTATTTCTTGATCGTATCATCTATTTTAAAGTCTTACATTGAAAGATCTACTTTCTTAAAAAATGCTCACTTTATTAGGTCTTGTTAGAAGCCAAACTCCTGTTACTAAGATTAGCATAACTTCATACCTATGAATGACTCACTTAACTTCATGCATCTAAAGCCTCGTGACTGTCATCTTATTTCAATCAATTAATCAACTAAACCTAAATCATCTTGGTGAATTTTCTAGGTCAGTTTTGTCCCATTTGGATTATTACAAAATTAATAATTTAATAATTTTTAAGATGATATTTAGCGTATTTTGATCGTTCTGTTTTTATCTAAACTGAAAGGTAAAAATTCACAAATAGCTATTTTCGGTTCTTGTAATTGAAAAATAGTCACTGTCACAGAGTATCAGATTTCACGGATGGAACTTCATGACATTATCATGGAGTTTCACATGTAGAATTTAAAACTTTATGAAATAACTATTTTTCAAAGATATGATCGAAAAGTGACAAGTACAGACTATCTCACGGGAGAAACGGACTTAGATGGGCTCTTATTTGGACCCTCAAAATTGAGGTCATTTGCACTTTTTCCCCTATTAAGTGTTGGTCTTTAATTTTTGATCCCTCAAGACAAATAACTTTTTTCGGGTGGGGGGTGGGGTAAGTGGGGGGGGGGGGGGCGCAACATGAGTTTAAATTTTTGCATCATAATATTCCACAAGTTATCTGTTGCATCCTTAAAGAATTTACGTGCCGCTAGGCATAAATTCGATTTTAAAGAACAAAAATTAAAGATCAACCCATCTGAAGGACAAAAATTAAAAACCAGCTCATTTGAAGAACAAACCGTGCAATTTCTTCGTCGGGGGGTGGGGGGGGGGGTGGGGGTTTGCAGCATGAGTTTAAATTTTCGCATTATAATATTCCACAAGTTATCTCTTGCGCCCTTAAAGAATTTATGCTCCGCGAGGCATAAGTTCGATTTTAAAGAGCAAAAATTGAAGATCAGCCATCTGAAGGACCAAAATTAAAAACCAGCTCATTTGAAGAACAAATCGTGCAATTTCTTCTCAAAATTGGGCCCTCTTATCATGTTTGCAAGACATACTCTTAATCAATCAATGTCCCATGGAATTAGAAAACAATTTTTTAATGCAAGTTTGCCCGATAGATATTCTCCAATGTGGTATAGACTAATTGAAGTCAATTAAAGGAAAAAGTGTAGGTGGAAGAATCCAATGATTTTGACAAAGGATAAGAAGAAGTTTGTGGGGAAACAAGTGGGCCTTTAATGTAGTCAGTCTTATCAATAATCAGGCCCACACATGTCAATATTCATCAAAAGGGAAGTTTGTTGGCAATTTGGTTGGAACAAGTGGGCCTTTAATGTAGTCAGAATATCATCTGGCCCACATCAGTAACGGGCTTGTCACTAGGGCCAAGAGTAGCCTTGAAAGGCCCAGAGCTTCATGTGTGTATTTGTACACAAGTAGCAACTTTGAGGATCCTTATTTAAAGCATAGCCAAAAATTATGATTTTTGTAAGTCTAGTCGTTTTAAGATTAGCTTCAAACATATAAATCTGAAGTTTGGCTTGTTGAAATCAAACTTCAGACAAAATCTATGAAGTATTTGCTTTAAGTTTCAACTAAATGTCTGGAGTTTCACAAAAATGTGTAAAGTTGGTCGTATATCATTTTTCTATGGCTTCAATTCTTGATCCAACTCTCCTTAAATTGGCTCCAAAGGCTTCCAAACATCTGATTTAGCTTTACTTAACTAGTTTCAACAAGTTTTAGCAATACTCAAATAATAGTATTCAACAGATTCCGAATTCAACTCCTGAACCAAGCTTTTTAGTTGTCGACAATAGTGGTCATGCTTTTGTCTTCTCAAATTAAATCACGTACAACAAACAAGAAGTATATATGGCACGCTAACTTAGGATAAGAGTCTCACATCGACAAAACATATATATAGGTAAGCGGGTCTTACATATATCCTAGTTAATGCGTTTTAAAGTCTTAGGCCTAAAGTGGACAAATTACTAGCGGGCTGGCATCTGGTGCCTCCAAATTTAAACCTTTGAAATGTAAAACATTCTAAATCATATTATAAAAACGAAGAAATTAAAAAGTGCTCTAGATTTTTTTTTTTATTCGTAAAAAACAAATTGAACAAAATAGAAAAAGAAAATTGAACAAAATAGAAAAAGAAAATAATCTGAAAGAAGAATGAAGAAGAATTTAATGGGTGAATGAAACAAGGAAGAGGATAAAATAGGAGAAAGAATAATGGATCTTTTCTGGAATATGAGAACGAGAAAGCTGGGACCCAAATTTATCCATTTGTCAAGTAAAGAGGTGTCCCACACAAGTATGACTTTGGCATGTGAGCACATTAGTAAAACTTTTGTTTATGAAAATATAATAACCTTTTACCGTTACTAAAGAAAACAAAAAAACAATAAAATAAAGATATGTATTTAGAAAAGTCAATTAGGATAAAGTACATTGTTTAAAGTTGAGGGGTAATTTGATTTTTAAAACAAAGTTACCCTGTTGGTGTAATATTCTTGGTTACTAGTTAACCCTAAATAAAAACAAGACCTTTAATATTCTTTGTCAGAAGCAAAAGGTTCCAAATGGGTAGCAGAAAGTTGGTAAGGGTTTGGTTTATACATAAAGATCCTACTTTCAGGCTAATATTAGCTCCACCACAACAATAGGTTCTTGAATTTGTGCTTAATTAATGGCTTTTGCTTATTCTTTTTGTAATGTAACATTTTTTGTGTTTGCATAGGTGGTTGGAGTAGAGAGGTACGTGGTATTTGTCGTCATTATAGTGTATTCAATGAGTTTTCCAAGCAGGTTAGAGGCCAAGTCTACAGGTATGCATTTGCTATTTCATGCAAAGTGCTCTAGTTTCTTACTTATATTCCTTGTTTTAGTTGAAAGACTCTAGCTTTACCACCTTTTTTGCTTGGACGACAACAACAACATACCCAGTGTAATCCCACAAGTGGGGTCTGGGGAGGATAGAGTGTATGCAGACCTTACCCTACCTTTTGACGGGTAAGGAGGTTGTTTCCGATAGATCCCCTCTCAAGGAGAGACGAAAAAACATCACTACTTATATTTCTTTTTTTTTAGTTGAAAGACTCTAGCTTTATCACTATTTTTTTGCTTGTACTTCGTTTATCGTCTAATTTGGTAGTTGCTGCTCTTTTTTTAGACTGCATTATTCATGCTTGTATAGTATTCTGCCATGGTTTATTCACGCCCGTTATTTCTTTTCCATACTGCGTTGCACTATTTTTTCTTATGCCGAGGGTCTATCGGAAACAACCTCTCTGCCTCCCAAGCATGGGCGGATTTATGCGGAGGGTCTATCGGAAAAATTTCACTATAATAGAGGGTAGATTCGTTGTGTTTCTGTACATATATAAGTTTTGATTATCCTGAACAAATGTAAAAGGTTAGCTCAAGTGGTTGGTTTTCAAAATTATCTACAGCGTCCAAGGTTCGATTCCTAGGGACAACGTTTTTTTATGTTTAGCTTTTATTATTTTTTTCGAATCCCCTGAGTGTAAATCCTGGATCAGCCACTACTCCCAAGGTAGAGGGAAGGTCCGCGTACACTCTACCCTTCTCAGACCCTACTTTGTGGGATTTCACTGGGTATGTTGTTGTAATGGTAGTGAAGACGAAAAAATATTTTATGCTAGCTGTGAAATTTAATTCTGATAGTTAGTTCGTTTTATCCCTTTTTTTTTTCTGGGTATGAATGTCGGGTTTCTTGTGTCTAGCTCAAAGTCCGTAGATTGAGGAGTCGCTATTTTCTAGTATTTTGTTGCATTTATCAGGTACCATCACATTATTAATTAACCTTTTTGGCCTAGACCCCAAAATCTGCTTAAGTGCTCTGGTGAAAGTATGTTGGAGCTGTAACAGTTGGTGTTCAGCCAAACTGAGAAATGATTTTGTTAGTATTAATACAAATAGTTGGTATTAGGTGTATCTTTCCAGAAAAAGTGCTTTTAAGCGTCAAATTACGGAAAGAAGGCATGTACATGTCACTTTAGAATTATAATACTGTTTAGAAGGAACCTGTTATAATTAGTTTTTTTATTAAAAATCTTCATAATAATGAGTCGTTAACATAGGAAATGGATTTACAAAAGTTTTAATATAGTGTGTAGCAGTAAGCAAAGAAATGACATTGATTACTAGTTCCCACTCCAGAATGCCTTTGGAGATGAGAATTTCCTTGAAAGGATGAAAGGGATAGTGTGATAAGATCCTTGGAATGCAGCATCAGCATACTTGATTCTGAGCATTTCATCTTTTCCTTCGGGCGTAGGTGGTATGGGGACATGTTGGTATCTTTTGAAGTGAGAAGGGAGAGAGTTCAACTACTTCTCAACGTTACTAGTAAGTATTAAGCTGTTTGTGTCGCCCTCTCCATCTATATGCTCTGGGGCTTTGTTAGTGCGATTGGGTTTATTCATCAATGCTTATGGCTGCAGAAATCAAGAATTCCAACAGTCTGTCAAGCAACTGAAGGAGAAAGCTGAGGAGTTGAAAGGGGTGAAAGAAGATTTTAAAACAAGGTGCTTTATATATAGATATCCTGTTAATATAATTTTAAGGTGGTTTTAGCCTTTTCCTTAAAGGGCCGAGACATGTTGTTGTATGTCAAGGCTGGCAGAACTTCCAATGGGAACCCTGAAATGGTGAACTGCTTAATGCAGAACGAAGCAGACAACTGGGATGCTTTACAAACATGTGAATGGTGTTTGGACGGAGGCTGAAGCTACGGCAAAAAAGGTATTAGTGCAACCTCTGTCAGTTTCTCTGGTGCTGGTCTAATATTTGAGTTATCATGCTGTGCAATTAGTACAAAAGTGAAGGGAGCTAGGGAAGTCCAGTCATGACATATTTACGAACTTTAAATTGCAGCAACAAGTTAGATTAAGTAGAAATTCAGCTTTATGGAGTGTAAACACTTTCAGCACCTCATATAACACTGCTTTGCAGTAGAGCTTTATCATGTTAGTATTCCATTTAATTGTATCTTCGTCTTGTGTTTTTTTAGTTCTTTTCATAGAATTCTAATAAAGATATTGATCTTTCAATCTTCAAATCCTGTAAATTCCTTCAAAATTATTGTTAAGTCCTAGTCACTGCCTTTTGAGTTAGTGTAATTTGTCTTGTAGGTTTATGCCAATGTGGAGGAAAAAATATCTGTTACGAAAGAGGAGGTTGGTGGGACGGGATACGTGGGACTACCTACTAGTACGACGGGATACGTGGGACTACCTACTAGTCTTCTACCCTAATCTGAGTCCTCCATAGCCTCCGATCTAAGGTCATGTCCTCGGTAAGCTGGAATTAGATTTTCTTTAGTCATTTTCATAAATCATATTCCCGCTTTCCCTTATGCTATTTGTGGCATCATATATTCGGTCCTGCATCTGAAACGATATAATTATGTTACAAATTAGAAAAAGGGATGCACCATAAAAGCCCAAGCAAACTTACCCGGCTACCTTTTTACAGCCATGCATGCTATTAAAACTTAGTGCCATAAGAAAGATTAATTCAGAAAAGTGTCCAAGCTATCTTTCTCTCTCTCTTATATCTATATATATATATATATATATATATATATCAAGAACAACATACCCAATATAATCCCACAAATGGGATCTGGGAAGGGTAGTGTGTATCCTTCTTGCTCATCATGGAAGCAAATCAAATTGTAAAGGTTAATTGGAGACAAAATTTATACCCCATAACCATGTACTCCATGAAAAAGGTCGGATGATACATAATTATGCGGTTTCTAAGAATCAACCAAGGGAGAAGAAAGCAAAAAGTTGTACTGACAACACATTGCCTCCGGTGTTTGCCGCTACCAACTATGTTGTTTTCATCTTATCATTTGCTAGAATCCTCAGCCTTGTGAAGATTAATGCACTTACCGTCATGAAAGGAGACTGTTGATGCATGTTTGGCCTTTTCTTTAGTAATATTGTGTACCTCTAAATGTGAGTTTTCGCTAATTTCCCCCTTTTTTTTCTTTCATAGTTCTCGTCAAATCTAACAAACAGAGTTTGATAAATATTTTATTGGAGATTAAACTGTTAACTTTTGGCGAACTTAAAGGACCAAAACTGTTAAGTGCATACTTAAAGGGACTATTTTAACCTACCCTCATAGTTAATGGACCATTTTTGTTAACTTGTGGCAAATTAAACTTAAAGGACCAAAACTGTTAAGTGCATAGTTAAGGTACTATTTTGAACCTATCCTCATAGCTAAAGGACAATTTATGTCGTTTTCTCGTGTTTGGTAGAAAATGTTTTTTTAGGAAATATTTTCTTGGAAAACAAGTGAGTTTCTTACTTACTTTCTAGTGTTTGGTAAGCAAGCAAACAGGGGCGTATGCACCATTATACCTATGGGTTCAATTGAACCCATAACTTTTGATGCGGAGTATAAATTTATGTGTAAAAATTTACTAAAATTGTACCAACAAGTAAACATGAACCCATAATTTTAAAATATAATGAGTTCAATTAAGAATCTTAAGAAGTTGAACCCATAGAGCTTAAATCCTGGATCCGCCTCTGCAAGCAAAGAAATATTTTTCAAGAGCAATTATATGTGATCTAGCAAAATACTATGGGGGTAGAATGTGGTGGGGAGTCGAGGTCGAGGGGTGGTGATAGTTAAGGAGGTCGAGGTTGGGGATGAGAGATTGTTAGCCAAAGTTCCTATGGATAAAAATAAAATGTTTGTTTTGAATCTTCAAAGTGATGTCAAAGATTCATCTTGGCTTTGGCATATGAGATTTGGCCATTTGAATTTTGATAGTCTAAGGTTGATGAAAAAGGAAAATATGGTGAAAGAGTTTTCAACCATTAACCATCCTAATCAACTTTGCGAAGGATGTCTTTTTGGAAAGCAATCAAGAAAAAGCTTTCCCAAAGAGTCATTGACAAGAGCACGGTTCCCTTTGGAGTTGATTTATATGGATTTGTGCGGACCTATCAAGCCAGCCTTACTTGGTAAAAGTAATTATTTCCTTCTCTTTATTGATGATTATTCTCGGAAAACTTGTGTTAATTTTTGAAGGAAAAATCTGAGGTTTTTGAAAATTTCAAGAATTTTAAGAGCATGGTGAAGAAACAAAGTGGCTACCAAATTAAGTCACCTCGCTCCGATAATGGTGAAAGATTCACTTCAAATGAATTCAAGGTGTTTTGTGGAAAAACTGAAATTCGTCATTTTTTTACAGTTCCAAGATCGCCTAAACAAAATGGCGTGGTGGAGAGGAAGAATCGGACTATTCTCAACATAGCAAGAAGTATGTTGAAGAGAAAACATATGCCAAAGGAATTTTGGGCTGAATCAGTTGCTTGTGCGGTGTATTTATCAAATCGACGTCACACAAAAAATGTTCGTGGCAAAATACCGTAAGAGGCTTGAAGCGGTTTCAAACCAAAAGTTGCTCACTTGCGAGAGTTTGCTCACTTGCGAGAGTATGGAAGCATTGCTTATGCACATGTGCCTGATGAGAAGAGATCTAAGCTTGATGACAAAAGTGAGAGGTATGTTTTCGTTGCTTATGATCAAAGATCAAACAGTTATAAGTTATATAACCCAAGAAATGGCAAGGTTACCATAAGCAGACATGTTGAAGTTGATGAAGATAGTGCTTGGGAATGGAAATTTAAAGAGCAAGATTACTCTTTTAGTCCATACCTTGATGATGAAGATGATGAAGAAGTTATGGATCAACCTACTACACCACCTGCAGCATCTGCACCCCAAGTTCAAGAAGTTGGGGAATCAAGTTCAAGCAGTGTACCTCGAATGACTAAAAATCTTCGTGAATTGTATCATGCAACAGAAGAGGTAACAGAAAATTAAAGTAATTTAACTCACTTTTGTTTATTGGTTGATAGTGAGCCTTTAAGTTATGAAGATGCTGCCCGTAATCCAAAATGGATAGCTGCCATGGATGAAGAAATCCAGGCAATCAAGAAGAATAACACTTGGTAGTTGGCCAAACTTCCAAAAGAGAAAAGCATCATTGGAGTCAAATGGTTTTACAAGCTAAAGAAAAATTCCAAACGAGAAGTAGGGTGGTACAAAGCAAGATTAGTAGGAAAGGGGTACAAGTAAAAAGCCGGTATTGATTATGATGAGGTGTTTGCATCAGTTGCTCGTTTGGAGACAATCCACTTAATTATTTTTTTAGCAACTCAGAACCAATGAAAAATCCATCAAATGGATGTGAAGTCAGCTTTCTTGAATGGGGCTTTGGAGGAAAAAGTACACATTGATCAACCTTTGAGCTATAAGGTCGAAGGACATGAAGATAAAGTGTTGAAATTGAATAACGCTCTCTATGGCTTGAAACAAGCTCCACGGGCTTGGAATTGTAGAATTGATAAATATTTCAAGGCAAATGATTTTTTAAAGTGTCCACATGAGCATGCACTTTATGTAAAAATTAATTAAAATGGTGACACGGTACTTGTTTCTTTGTATGTGGATGATTTGATCTTGACAGGAAATAATCCAAAGATGTTTGAAGAATTCAAGAAAGCAATGACAAGAGAATTTGAGATGACGGACATTGGCCTAATGTCATACTATCTTGGCATCAAAGTGGAGAAAAAGAAGGATGGCATTTTTATTTCTCAAGGAGAATATGCAAAGGAGATTCTCAAGAAATTTTAGATGGAGAATTGCAAACCTGTTAGCACCCCCGTGGACTGTGGAGTTAAATTGTCAAGGCGTGAAGATAGAGAAAATATCAATTCCTCATATTTCAAGAGTCTTGCTGGAAGCTTAAGGTACTTAATATGTACAAGACCCGATATTCTTTTTCGTGTTGGACTTGTCAGTCGCATTATGGAAACTCCAACAACTTCTCATTTAAAAGCAGCCAAAAGAATACTTCGGTACATCAAAGGTACACTTGATTATGAAATTTTTTATTCAACTTCCAAAGACTTCAAGCTTGTTGGCTATTGTGATAGTGATTGGGCTGGTGATGTTGATGACCGAAAAACTACTACCGGTTTGTTTTCTTTTTTGGAAATTCTGCATTTACATGGAATTCCAAAAATCAACCAATTGTGACTTTGTCAACTTGTGAAGCGGAGTATGTAGCAGCTTCTTCTTGTGTTTGTCATGCAATTTAGCTAAGGAGCTAGTTGGAAGAACTTCACCAACCACAACAAGATGTAACTAAGATTTTTATTGATAACAAATCGGCATTGCGTTTGCCAAAAACCCGGTGTTTCATGAAGGGAGAAAGCATATTGATACTAATTAATAAATATCAATGTTGATACTAAGTATCATTTCATTAGGGATTGCATATCCAAGAAGGAGGTGAGCTTGAGTTCGTGAAATTGCAAGACCAAGTTGCGGACATTTTCACCAAGCCGTTGAAGATTGATATTATTCAGAAAATGCAGATGGCTATTGAAGTAGTGAATCAAGTTTAAGGGGGTATGTTGAAAAATAAATTTGTTCACATAATTTAACTTGTTGACATTATATTTAATTTAGTTTATGAACTATTAGATTAATGTATTAGGAGATACATGAATTGGTGGAAAATTCTAGATTAGTCTAGTGAGTTCTTATCCATGTACTTAGAAGATGAGAAGTGTTAACTTATTAATAGTGATACATGTATGGTAGGCTACATACATGAATGAATTCACCTATAAATAGTCATGTAATCTAGCCATTGGTTCAAGTCAAGTTGAAATAGAAAATCATATTTTCCCTATTTCTCTTCTAGTGAGTTTTTGAGTGTTTGTATTATCTTGCTCTCCCAAATTTCCAAAGATTCAGCTCTATCATTCTATCAATCTATAAGCATTTCACGACAGACTTAATTCTAACTTCAAATACAATGTGATGTTAATTATCTAAGTTTGAACTAGGACTTCTCTTCATCTGTGGCCTTGGCATGACATCAACATTGACAAAGAACTCCTCCACTAAAAAGAGAAGTTTTTTAAAAAGTCAAATCAAGCTAAAGAAAACAAACATAAGAACTCTAGTCTGAATTTCAATAATAGTGTCATTTGTGTCTTGTTATACAAATACACACATAAATCATTACCTACAGGTCAACCAGTGATGTACGCAAGATTATCATAAAAGGTATCGATATTTAAGCGAGAAGAAAATAAACTATATTTAGTACCACTTTTGTATACAAGAAAGGACCGCAATGTCAAATATTTGCCAAAAAGAAAGTCCAAATTGAGGTTTGAACCTCCAACCTCTATGAGCAAAACTAGGCACTTAACCAACAGGCCAGGAAGTATTCTTTGTCAAGCGGTGCCATTTTTTTATGTATTAATTTTAGCATAATATTAGTTTATATATTTAGTAAAAGTTCCTGACAAATTCATTCAACGTGTATCCACCCTTGAGGTCAACAAACTACAAGCTCTTTTAAAGAGAAAAAGCAGAAAATAGATATTCCAGATGAGAAGCATATGCAAATGCAGACAGAAACATGTGTTCTTGACTGCCACTGAACATTTATGTTCTCAATGAAAAGTGATGCAAAAGTAAATATTCATGACTAGTAAACCATGTTGACTGCAAATGCAACAAATGAAAGCCAGAATGCACTAACAAAGTTCAGAAGTCAGATGCCAAAGAAAGAAGATTTTAGAGTACGAAAGACCCCAGCATCAGCCATTAAATTGCATCTAAGAAGTAATTATTTTGGCTAAAAATAACACACAAGTTGAGACACTTAACATTTTTTTCGAACATGCCAACTCTATTGGACATGCATAGCCCATTGGTGAGGGTACGAATAGATTGGCACATGCCAATGCATCTGCCACTGCTACCCTAGTACATTGTACGGTCTGTCTGGATTAAATTATGCATTCTTTGGCCATTCAATCTTTCAGTTATTCTATTAAAACCACTAAAAAAAATTGGTGTCAATTCTTCTATTAAGACCCCTAAAGAAAAAAGTATTCAATATCTTTAATAACTCCACAACTCTATAAAATGATCAAATCTATTATTGTAAAACTTTAGGATGAAATTAAGACATATGGCTAAACTACTAACTCTATGATATAATTAATTGATAAAGAAAATACATATATATTAGCACCTAACTATTCCGCCACTGAAAGAATGGGTCGATCCATGCTGCAAAAATTATAGATATATTAGAAACAAGTTGTGATTCAAAAACATAAAAGAAAAGTAAAAGCTATTACAGGATTTCCAATGGAATAAGTTTTTTCGCCAATGACTAAGTTGGCAGCTTTTCTGAGTTTATCGGGTTTTAATTGCAAAATTGGACCCGTGATGCGAATAATGGCAATGTCTCTCAATGGGTCCGCATTGATCAACAAGGCATCGTGCCAAGTGCGATAAAAAGGCACACGCTGAGGGAAAAAAAAGGCAGTTTCATTAGTTACTTTGAAAAAAGAGATAGTTAAAAAGAGACAATGTAATTATTTAACTAACCAATAACTCCCATGGTATTATGGATCACATGGAAACAGGTCACGATGACGTTTCCTTCCGACTAGACTATGCCAGAACCATTACGAGCGCCACGGTTATTGTAACAAAGTGACATTGAACATAACAATTAAAAACTCTATTTTTTCAAACAAATATTATTTCAAAAAAAATGTCTACTCCCTAAAGTTCACCTGGTAGAGTCCCAACATTTGACTCTTCTACTAACAACACATTTTGCATTTTCTTTGTATATTTTCGGTGCTCGGAGTTCACGGTTCAGCCATTTCATAAAACTTCGTTTCCTAGACGGAAACGAAAGTAATGCTGAAGAAGAGACACCGAAATCCAATTGTATCCTTTGTAAAAAGGAAAAAGTGCTGACATCTAGCATCAATAGGTACAAATAATCACTATGACACGAGAAGGCGTCATCCTCAGATCGTATACTTATCACTCAATTAAGACTGACTATATATGATCGATATTGTTTAGGTGTTTCGTTCTGATGATGTACCACAATATGGATTGATTCCTAACTGGGTAAATCACTCATTATATTTTACAGTATATTTTAGCTTGTTTTAAAAATTATATCTCCTAATCAATTTTTCTTTTGTTATCTTGCAGTTTGATTGGAGACGACGCCTTCATGCGGAGTAGGCTTATTATTTATAAGGGGAGGTTAATTCAAATTAATATTTGTTGTAAGAAACTTTATTTACTAATATGAGTACTTTAATTCAAGTTCTAAAATATTTCTACTCTTAAAAAAGAAAATAAAAATTTCCTTGAGTTCTAAAAACATGTTATGCTACCCCCACCAACACACATACAGCCGTACAGGGTAACTAAGAAACCACCTAGTGTTTTTGCATTCGCCAACCCACTTCATTGATCTCTGAGCCACAACCTCGAGTGAATAAAACTCTCGATTTTTACGTGGTGGGACATTTCTTGTTAAGACTTAACTACAATATAATAATAGTACTTTATTACATATTAATGTATACCATATAGAATAGAGCTGGATTTCTCAACGGTGTAGGTTGCAGATTGTTAGTGTTGAAGAATTAGAATATAACGAAAAAGACATGATTTTTTTGTAGTTTTGGTAAACACAGATGGTAGAATAAATGTAGAGTCCAAGTTGTCTTCTACTATTTTTTTCCTTTTCTATAATTTAAATGTTAAAATAATTAGAGTTTCAATACTATTCTACTTGCCTTTAATATATTTCAAATACTACCTAAGAAAGTTACGGGGGTAAATTACCAAACATAGAAATTATAACTACAAAGTTTCTAATTATTTTCACCAAAGAAAGTTACTGTGGTAAATTACCAAACATAGAAATTATATCTATATAGTTTCTAATTATTTTCACCAAGGACGGTGGTGGTGTTTTACTGATCCCATGGACTCCGCTCTTCCGGATAGTGCTTTCACTCTTCCGGATAGTGCTTTCACTCATTTATCCACGGTTGAGGTTACGGACTCCACCCCTTTATTCACTGTGGATGTTAGGGCATACACAGTGTATCCGAGTAACAAGATACCAGATACAACTGCTATGGCTGGAAGTGTGCAGATCTTCTTCCTCCTAGGATCAAAGGGGATCCTAAAAGTAGGACGATATTGTCATGTCGCTTGACTTTTCTGGACAGCCTTTGGTACTACTCTTCCTCTGACATACCGGGCACTGGTTCCAGAAGTAGAACTACATTACGTGGAATCGTGGATAAGTGCCTATTGTCATATATTGCAAATCAAAGTATGTGTACAATGGACTACACGTCACCTTTTGCCCCCTAAAAACATTATTGTTCGCCTATGTTGTTGTGTTATCACCGGTCGTTACTGTGTCATCACCAGTATCGTCTTTTTTTTTTTTTTTTTTTTCATACTTGTGTATTAACAGAAAAAGAGCCTTGAACTTCACATAATAATATTATTATTTATAATAATAAGGATTTACAAGACATGAAGCTTTAAGTTTACAACAAGCATATGATAGTTATATTATATATGGTGATGGTTCAGCTAGGAAAAGAAAATAACTAATCGTTAAAGGTGTGTTAATAATAAATAATTGGTGATAGTTCATGCAGGAAACTCGCACACCTGATAGTTTAGGTAGAAACTCACGAAAATGTGATAGTTCAGGTGTGTTTTTGACCATTATCTATTTTTTCTTTCTTAAATTAAGGAAACTCAAGTGAAGAGTGGAATCATTACGCAACAATATACTCAAAAAAATATACTAAGACTTCAACAAATCTGTTCCTATCTAACGGAACGCTATTGGATCGAATGACAAAGACATTGTTGAGAAAAAGATGGCTTTTCCCGGAGATTCCTTGTCTAGAACTTCAAGTCGATTGAAAAATTCCTTATTTAGATTATTACTTTTTTTTTTTTGTTAGTAGAAACCCACTGATTGTCCAGTTCATTAGGGAGCGTTTTTTGGAGTGACAATAGGGGTAGCCTTCTTTTTATCAACTTTTTGGGGTCATATATGGATGGTCGAAGTTAAGAGTATGGTCTTTGCATCTTAATCTATTTCTAATTCTGAATATGATTCGGTTTCCTTTTGTAGGTATGCAAGAAAGAGACAATTGCAATGTTGGAATACGATATTATTGAACTGCAGAATATCGGTCAAAATAGCTTCTTTATATAAATAGCTTTACAGAGTGGAATAAAGACGTTCCAATATAAGTCTGCAGCTTTATATGGCCCATGAAGATATATGCTAGAATTTGGTTCTCTAGACTATCCTGTTATTTGAGCTTACATTCCATATGAGAGATTGGCCATGCACAGAGGCTAATTCATAATTTAAATTTAATAGATTTGATTTTCAAATTTTTATTACTGAACTCATTTCATGTTGAAAGTATGAGCTAGTTTCAAAATTTAATGTTCTGTCTATTGAAATTTCACGTGGTCTAAGTAATTATATTCCAAACAAGAAGATAAGTTCCAATTTCAAATTAAAACATATATGATAATTGTGTTAAAAATGACACTTGATCTTACTTATGATAAGTAGGTTTCACTTTCACTAGCTCTTATAGACGATTGCACATATCACTTAAATTTTGTTTCACCTTGCATTAAGTTTTTTTGTAACTCATTATTCGATAGATGGTAGATCTTATCAAATTAGAGTTTAAATATTTTTCTGCTATAGCCCTCTTTAGTGTCACATGGAAAATACAAGGGATGATTTAAAAAAAACGAGGTTTTCACCAACTGAAGGTAAGACGTAATTAAGACAATCAAGAGGTAACTTGTCCTAAGCCGACCTAGTGACTTCTAGCCCATGCACCCACATCTAATATTTTAAAGACTTTTATTCTCTCAATTATACATTAGAGTCCCAAGGAGATAGTTGAGTGATAGAGGCAAAGAAGAAGAACATGAATATCCCATATGTTCAAATCACAGCTATAACAAATAATGTGAACGCATTTGTTAGTCTTAATAGACAAGTTTATTCAACACTTGTGACTGGGGCAATAGTTGTATCATGTATGCATTAGCAAGTGGCCAAGTTTTCTTCGACAAATTTACCCCAGGATGAATCTTGGGAATAAATTACAGGTTCATCTAAATTCAATTATTTTAGCTTAGCTCCTCTTTATGTATTAAAAATATTCACTAAACCACTTAATAAGATAGATAATATTGGGCAATCTCAAAAGTTAGTTCTTAAGGCAAGAATTGGAGTCCGGAGCCAAAAGGGTATAAAAATACACGATTTTTACCAAAAGGGAACGTCTAAAAATTATTATACCAAAACGGGTATATCGTGGGCTGATCCACGATATACCCCAAAATCTTTTTTTCAGCTGTCAGACGTTGAAACGAAATTAAAAAAAAAATAATATATTTTAGTAAAACGTGGAGGGATCCACGTTTTACAAATTATATTTGTAAAACGTGGATCCCTCCACGTTTTACAAATATATAATTGCCGTTTAGGGTTTTGTTTGACGTACCGCTATTTAAATCATATTCGGCTATGTTTTTAATAAAAAAAATTATTGATTTTTTTAATTTTTAAAGCATATAGTTAATTTTAGTGAATAACTCCAATAAATATTTTAACACATATAATAATTAAATATGTGTTATATATGCAAACAGAAATAAAAAATAAAAAATAAAATATAAGTTAAATAAACGTCACACATTAACTAAGTAATAAATGTTAAATTACATGATAACTATTAAACGGCACAAGACATGTTATATATTCTTGGAAGATTACATAAGGAAACAACAATCGTACAAGTTAAGAAAAATATAAAAACTAACAAGCAACAATAACTACCGATTTCATTGGGCCGATTCTTGTTATGGCTCGTTTGCTTGCACGTACTACACTTTCTAGCCATACGAGCAGGAGCTATATCCATTTCATTCCTCCTTCTAGTTGTAGTCCGCGTTCCTGAAGTTCGCTCGTATTCAGTGTTTGCAATTAAACTGAAGGGAGAAGGTGGCCAATATGCCTCATCACCCAACGGTGAAAAATTTCCACTGTACGTTTGCTTGTAAAACCTGCAACTGTAGTACTTGCTAACATAGTCCTTTGGTTGAATTCCGCGATATCACAAAATTTAATTGTACGTGAACATGGCATATGGTAGTTTCTCCATTTCCCACACGAACACTTTTCCCTTCCCGGCGAGACTTTATGGATATTTCCGCCCTTACCGTCGTGTGCAAATGTCGAATCTCAAAGACCCCTTCGCCGTTGCATTGTATTCTTGCGTGTCGCATGCTTTAGGGACCTCTCCGCATTCATCAAACTTCTTTTCAACGGCGTGCGGCCAAAACTTTTATCCGCAATCAACAAATCGGCAAGGGTGCTTCTCTCAACAAACCGATCAACAAAATTTTTAAACGTATAACGGACCATGGCAAGAACGGGCCCACGAGCTTTCTTCAATAAACCGTTGTAAGACTCGGAGACATTCGTTGTCATAGCCCCCCACCTATGACCGTTGTCCTTATGCAATGTCCATTTCTCCTCCGAAGAGATTTTAACCACAGATACGCCGGAGGTGACATTGTTTTGATTTGTTCCATCCTCATTTTATATTTCTTCTTCTGGTGCTCTGTAGCCGCCAACCACATTAGGTTCTCAAGGTCACTGTTGAGGAACTTTTTATTGAAGTTGCTTTTCAAATGCCGAACGCAAAACCTATGGTGTGTGGATGGTGGTTGTAACCAATCATGTGTTTGGACACATTGCAAGATGCCCTGATGACGGTCAGAAATAAGTCCAATTCCTTGTCTCTCACGAACAATATGTCTCCACAATAACACAAGGAACCACGTCCAAGACTCAAAGCTCTCACGTGCAACAATAGCATATGCAAGTGGAAAAATATTATTGTTCGCATCAATTCCAATGAAGATTAGCGCTTTCATCTCATACTTACCGTACGGATGAGTACCGTCTATCGAGATGACAAAGCCCGCAACTTTTGAATCCATCGATGCTTAGTTTATAAGCCTTAAAAGAAACTTGAAGATGTGTTCACCTTGCATCAGTTGATTCGTGCTCCCACTCAACAACGGTCCCCTTGATTGAAATATTTTAAGGCGGCCATGTATCGGGCAATGTCTTGAAAGAGGTTTCAAAATCACCAAATACCATTTCAATAGCTTTCTTACGCCCGCTTTTGTGCTTTTCTATAACTAGGAGTAAACAAATGCAAGCCTTTTATTTTTTCCCCGAACCGACTTAATACTCGATGTATGAATCGACCATAATATATGGTATCAACGTAGTAGAATTAGGTGATCGTTCAAATTGAAATGATCCTTTCGTAATCATCCGTGAGACAACCGTGGTGGAGATCCGCTTTGCTCGCCTTCCACATACCACTTGAAATTTCTCTAAAACGGATCATCCACTCACATCCCAACATATGACGCTTGCAAATAACCCTCCAAAATTTACCTTTGACCGATCACAAATGAACTCTTTCTTTTCTTTCGTACAATATTGTCTCACTGCGCCTTTCATTTCCTTCTTGTTCTGAAATAACATACCTAATTGCACAATACAAGGAAAATTATCAACCCCGTAAAAATGGGCCAACAAATAAAAAGAATATTCATTGTCACCATACTAACCTGATCTGATAAATTCAGGTTTTTTATAATCCCAAACTGAGTGCGGATCGAATTGGACCGTCATCTCTCACGAAGGCAAAATCATCCGGCCTTCTTCCGTGTTGTCCAAATATGGAATCGCATTAGAATGGTAGCTAACGTTACCATCACTCGAGTAGTAATGTCTTCATAAGAATGACCATCACCACCGACGAGTGATCATCGTCTCGTTTCTGCGTGATCTAACGGGATATCACTATCTGACTTATCGGAGTGATCATTAGCTACGTCGTTATTGCTCACAATTTGTGTGAGCTGAGTCAATACGGGGTTTTCTTCAAAATCGTCACACCTAAATTAACCCCATGGACAAATTAAAAAATAAAAAATAATCAAAATAACATGCCGATTACAAAATGAAAAATTAAAAATAAAGTTATATTATAAAATTAGTACATGTGAACTAAATAACATGTTGTATTCTTTTTATTTTCCATGGATGAACAATGAAAGAGGTTAGTTAGAATTTCCGGATATGAAAGAGAGGTTAGTTATCCCGAAAGTTATATTATAAAAATGGTACATGAGAACTAAATAACATGTTATATTCTTGTGATGGTTAAACGCACAAAGACAAATAGAACGAAAATGAGAAAGTTTTCATAAAACATCGTTATATTTACCTTCGTAAATGACTCTACTTGAGTAGGGTGATATCGAACTATACTCCCGCCACCTAATTCAGTTGTATCCGAGCACTATTCGGTCCAGAATATCACGGCTCGCATAGTCCAACCAAAGTTATGTGATCGGCTACCAACTCCTACCATTATTTCTTGTTGAAGTGTACCTCTTTGAAGCCCAATATTCATAGCGGAAGATACGTAGTACCCCGAATATCAAACTCATCGTCATGGGTGCTTCAACATTAGTAGAGCGTTCAACAACAGATTGCATACATGTCAAGTGTGGCTATGCGATATGATTGCTAAATATATCAGGACTTCGAAGAAATAACGATAAGGAGTCGTCATCCGAAATAAGAGTTTCCCCGTAAATGGGAAATCCCCTAGCCGTAATTGATGTTGGATATCGTCCAGTGATAACCACCGAAAGGTTAGGATCAGATATGGCCATTTTGCTTCTGAAAACATGTTGTAGACGATCGTATTTGAGGGAAATTGGAAACCTTTGTACGGCTTCCGGATGACGGTTATATCTAACTGAACCTTCTTCGTACACAACTTCCCCACCCCAATATAAATTAACTCTTACATAATTTTCCGCCATATTATTTTCAACGAAATGCAAAAGTAAAAATTAATGGAGAGTGCGAGACAAAAGTTGAGAGTTCGTAAAAAATGAAGTCTACAATAGAGAAGTGTAGAATTCAAGACATACAAATCTGCGATTTTATATAAAACTAATGATTCACGGATTTTACTATTTCATTTTACGCAAAACACGCTTGATTTGACGATTGGATGGCAGATTCGACGACTTCATGCATTCTGCGATTTTACACAAAAAATTTTACAAATTATTGATCGTTTTTACTTTTACGGCGTGCGTGATTTGATATTCGTAACGATTCTCGGCGTAAAAAAATTTCGCGAATCAATTATTGCGCGAATCAATTATCGGAGGAAAAACGTTGGCAGCCAACGTTGCAACAAAATATGAATTGTTGCAAAACGTTGGCCAGCCAACGTTTTGCAAGAATATGAATTGCCAGCCAACGTTTTCCAATTCAATTTTGATGAGAGTTTTACACACATTAAATATGCAGAAACGAGGTGAACTTAATTGAATAAAAACGGGGCGTACATTGGCAAATAAAAACGATTCCTTGTCCATCCTTTTCCGAATTCAATAAAGTTTACATACTAATACTTGAAGATGAAGTTACCCACTATACAATAAAAATTTAATTTTTACAGTGTCCCTTTTTCCCCCCCGTGCCACACCGAGTTTGCCGACGCTCTCGTTTTGATCTACGTTGGGGAACCTCCTCTTGTATCACACCTTCATCCTGTAAATACCATAAAAAAATAGAAGTTATTTTTGTTTGATAAATTTTCGTACCAATTATTTGATTGTCTACGTAAAATCGGGGCGATCTCCCCCAACAACAAGGACTTCCTCCAATACCATATACCAACACAAACAACCAAAGCAATCAAGACAAAACACCACATAACAACCACAAGTCTCCAAAAACTTTGAATTAAAAGCTAACCTGTGGCTCAAAAGTGTGTACATCCCAAGCATGAATGTGTGAGGATCCAACATCAAATGCCATGGGAGACTATGCAAAATAAATAATATAGACACATAAGGTAGCCATTACTTTAAACAAGATACAAGCTATTTGAGTGGTTAGAATACTCACGTCGGTAAAACTCGCCTCCTCCCAATTGAAGAGCTCGTCCAAATGCAGTAAACACCCCTCGGTCATCCCATAAAGGCTGTCCCGACCACCAAACCGGCGGGGCCATAATCGCGAGGCTAATAGGCCCGGACGACGCGAATGCCTCGAAAAGGCCCCTCACTTCGATTACGGTGGTGATTGAACCTCGGGAGCGAGCACGTCAACGAGCCGGACATAAAATCTATTATTGGGTGATATGCATCATCATCTGCAGCATCGTTGAGTCCGGGCATATCTTGATCAAAACGAACCTCTTCCTCATCAACCAACCGGTGATCCACGGAACTCGACCCCCGTCTGTTACCTCGTTCGGCGTCCTACCACGCGCGCGGCAGTCTTGGTACATTAGGACGTTGCACTTGCACAGTAGGCGGCTCATCATACTCTGCCGGTGGTGTATAATATGGAGCGAAACTCAACATCGTCCCCAGAGAGGCAGCAGCCATGGCCTCTGTATTAATGTGGCTAAACATCTCTACTATTTCCTTCACTTCATCAGACTTGGTTGGATCTTGGATAGTCTGCTGAGCCAACCTGTACGATTCTTGATGTCCTAAAGCCTAAAAAAAAAAAAATTGCAACATTTGATAGTGGTCTAAGACACATATAAAGACATCAAACATCTAATGGAATGTAATGTACGTACCAGCCTCGTATGCACTCGCCATGTGTTGGTATCCTCTATCCACATTATGCGCGCGGATTTCTATGAAAGTGCGCGAGTGACGTCGATACCAACTAAAATACGATAGTGACTACGGGTCTTGAGTTTCATACTCGGCGAGAATTAAACTTTCTCGACGATTTCCCACAAAAAGTCCGTTTCGTAAAATATTGTTGATCCGCCGCTTTTATAGCATACCGCTTGTCACGTTTGTAATGAACAGATCAATCTCGGCCATACGGACCCGAATATGTTGCTTCCTACCAAACCTGAACGAGAACGGTCTACCATGTGCCACTTTCTCGATAGATACCACAAATAAGGGGAACCTTCGCCATCCAAATATCTCGCCACGCGTACACCACTCGGGGAGTCTATTGACGATGGCCTCGAATAAGGCGCCACACAAACTACGATAGAAAGAACATAAAATTACATGATAATAAAATAAATAAATTACACATAAGCGTAGCTATTATATCAAAACGCCATTAACAACCATAATTATGATAAAATACCCGGCCATCTATTAGGTTGTCCAATACATCCCTACATATGGGTAAAACATCACGTGCCTCATTTTCGTGGGATTTACGATGAGTCCACCTTCGTCTGCAAGAGCCGTGTGTGGCGGAAGGGCCTGGATGGTGGGCCGCGCATCGGTATAATGCGCTCCCAAGCCCAAACCTATATTAAAAAATTAAAATAAATACATAAAAACCTTATAACTATCAAATAGGACAACCAAATAAAATTATATAATTTTAAAGGTCACGTACCTGCAATAAGGAAATGAATCCACACACATCCTTGGCTTTCCTCGACGAAGCGCGGCATATAAACAAGTATATAAATATGACGGTGCGGTCCCCAAGCTTGTCCACTCATTGCTCTAAGGTCACGCATGTCAAGCAAATAATCTAAATTAAGTAAGTCAATGGGACTTATCCGGAAATATCGTGCCGCCACAAAGCCATAGCAAGTATAACCTAACCCGCCGTTACATCAATTTACGGGTCCGATCCGTAATGTCATCTAAGCCTCTAATATATTCAATTAATTTATGTACTTCTAACCTACTAACACCATTAAAACAATCCGGACGGTGCCCAACCAAGAAGCTCATGGATCAATTGCCACCCACCAATATCTATATATCTAGCATTAAGATTATTCAAGGATAACCATCAACAACCAAGCCAAACATGACCTCGATATCTTGTAATGTGATGGTCGCCTCACCGTACGCATGAAAGGTGTGCGTCTCGGGACGCCATCTCTATAAGTGCGGTGATGACCGCCCAATCATATGATACACATCCTACCTCTATTACTCCCCAAATCCACACGAGCCAAAGTAGTCGAGGATGCGAGGATGAAAAGGATGACGCCTCACATGCTTCCAAATTCGCATCCGCGCGCGGGGGAGACAGGCGCGGGTCGGTCTCAAGGAACCATCCCACCTCGATCGATGCTTCTCCCGGAGTGTTAACACATCGTACACTTACGCCCCGGATATCGCATACCCGTGGAAACTCCATACCTTATATAAAAAAAAAAAAAATGAAGTCCAGATCAAGCTATTTAGAGTAACTCACTATTAAAAAAATATATTATTCCAATTTTAGCAGAACAAATATACCTTTGCCAGATAAAGCCAACTTCCATACGCTTTATTTAAAAACCACTGATAGTGGACCACATTAATACCTATAAGGTATAGACAAAATAATTGTCTACCCACTTAGACTTAGGTCCCATATAATAAAGCATTATCATGACATTTTAAGTTTTTTTTTTGGCCTACTGAGGCATCAATTAAGTTTCACTTTTACGCTATATAAATATCACATTAAAGGTACAATGAAATATATTGTATAACAATCCATAACAAAATATATTGTATAACAATCCATAACAAAATATATTGAATAACGTGGAACCGTCCACGTTTCACAATTATACCAAACTTAGAGCATAGGGAAGAAATTACGAGTTCTGGAGCTATAAATTACTATGGTAATGCATAAATACATCAAACAAAGCAACATTCACAAAATGGGAGGAAAAAAATTCGATCCTTTATGACACATTTCACAATTCTTTTCTCTGTACCGAAAATGTCATCATCGGTCCATTATTGGCAATATCCACAGTTCCACAATGTTTTAAGATAGTGATCTATACTTGTAAAACGTGGTACGATCCACGTTATACAAATATATTGTATAACGTGGATTGATCCACGTTATACAAATATATTGTATAACGTGGATCAGATCCACGTTTTACAAATATCCACAAAACTAAAAAATAACGAACATAACAATCCATAGATCTTTTATAAAAGAATCCACAAAAATAACGACAACATAACAACAAATTTTATTCGAGATATTTTATATAACAATTCACAAAATAACGGAACATAACAATAAATTTCTTCAAAAGTGCTACTAAACAAATCGGACCTTTTATAATAATGCTTCTAACAATCATATTTTAAGTTTAAATTAAAATAACACAAATAACACAAACGTATTAAAATAACACAAATAAAAAATAACAATTAAGATATATAAGACAAACGGATCTACATCTACTATAAATATATAATATTATATGAGTTAGAAAAAATACCTTAATTTAAATAACAATAATAGATAAAGATGAAGAAGTCGCTCCAAAAATTAGATCGTATTGCGGGGTTTAAAAAAAATAGAGAAGAAGAAAAAAGGAGAAGGAGATGGAGGTTACGCAAAATATTTGCAATGGAGGAGAATGGAAGAGAACGAAGAGAATGGAATGAAGCGGCGGAAAAAATATTTTAGGGCAGAACGGAAGTTAACAAATATAACTTGTATAACGTGGGTTGATCCACGTTATACAATATAAATTGTATAACGTGGATCAGCCCACGTTATACAAGTAAATTTTTTTTTTTTTTTTTCTTCAATTGTCTGACAAAGATTTTGGGGTATATCGTGGATCAGCCCACGATATACCCGTTTTGGTATAATAATTTTTAGACGTTCCCTTTTGGTAAAAATCGTGTATTTTTATACCCTTTTGGCTCCGGACTCGCAAGAATTGCTGTGAAGACTTGCATGCCTAGGACTGGATGTATCCATTTTTGATCCATGATAAAAATAACTAGAGATTAAGCTTAACTTAACTCCATAACCTAGCTCGTGACTCGTGAGATGAGACTGTACCAGACCATATAAAAGACGAACTTTATATCTTCACACGAATGTGAGAATTCAATAATAAATACCAAATAATAAATTTTAAATTCGATAAACTAAATAAAATGTAATAAAATTTCAAATTAAACACATAAAATTTAAAATTTATATCTGTCTATAACACCTACGTCCTCTGTCCCAATTTATGATTTCGAGAGTCAAACAAGAAAATCTTTGATCGCGATTCATTCGTATGTCGTTTAAATATTTTGAATTGTTACTTATTGTGACTTAAAGTACTTTTTATGTAGTTTCTAAATATATAAATTATTTTTTGAAAAACTTAAAAATTGTATGTCTGAATTCACGGTTAAAATAAAGAAGTTTGACTCTCTAAATTCAAACTGTATCACATAAATTGAGACAGAGAGAGTATACGATTACAACGTACTAGGAGCCCATTTGGCTTAGCTTATAAGCTGTTTTCAGGTTTTTTGAGTGTTTGGCTGGTCAGTTTATAAGCCATTTTGTGCTTAAAATAAGCCCAAAAAAAAATTGAGATAGCCCAATTTTTTTTTTTTTTAACTTAAAAAATTATTATAAAAATTTCGCTTTTGAAACTTATTTCTTTTTTAAACTAAAAGCTAAACGGGCCTTAGATCAATTAGTCGAGGTGCACCTGTATAGAATCCGACAACAACTGTTATAAAAAGCCTACTTATATGCATTAGAGAATCTCCGAAAAGAAATATATGAAGGACCACTACGTTGTATATTATTATCATTTTCAACCGTTAATAACAATTGAAAAAAAACATCAAAACTCTTCAAATCCAATCTCATCCACAAACTTTTGCCTTTGGATTGCTCCCAAAGTCTCAATCTTCAATCTTTCTCCAACTTGATCATGTATACTGTACATCTTTCTCCAACTTGATCATGTATACTGTACTTTACATATAACAGTTGTCTAAAAATGACTATTCCCTCCGTTTCAATTTATGTGATATAGTTTGACTGGACACATAATTTAAAAAATAAAGGAAGATTTGGTCTCAAAATAAGTTTAAAATTATAAATCATCTCGTTAAGCGTAAAATGTAGAATTTAAAATTAAATTATTGCCAAATAAAAAATATATCATTTTTTTCGAGATCGAATAAAAAAAAAATGTATCGTATAAATTGGGACAGAGGCAACAGAGTGAGAACTTGTTTTTAATTTCACATTTAGCATTCAGTACTTGTGTTAGGATCAAATTAATTTGACTTTATATTATGAAGTTTCATATGCTGGATTAAACTACTCCTTAACAAACAAAATTTCATAGCTCGAGCTTGAACACTAATCTCTAATTAAATATTAACATTCTAGTTTTCAAATTCTCTAATTAAGTAGAAATGAATTCTTAGCACTTTATCACAACTATTGTTGGTCTGAAAATTAAGTACTTATTTGACTTCGAAACCTCTGCATTGAACAGTTTGTATAAATTTGATACTTACAAAACATCTTAGTATAAATCTACTATTCTGTTTTTTGTTTTTTAATTTTAATTTCTCTTTCAAGAATCTCTTTGAAGTCTATGGCTTCAGCTTCTCCTTCTCAAGGTAGTCTCTTACTTCAGAAACAACTCAAAGGTATGATTTTTTTTCTTGTTTTGGTACTCATAATTTATTCTTGTTTTGGTAAAGATCCTTGCTTTTTCTTTTTCTTGTACTCATATTCATTTTATGGATTGATTCTTATATTTGAATGTAAAGATCCTTGCTTTTTCTTGTACTAATATTCATTCTATGAACTGTTTGCTTAATTTTTATTGTTTTATTTAATTTGAATGTAAAGATCCTTGCTTTTTCATTTTTTTGCACTCCTGTTGATTCTATGGACTGTTTGCTTAATTGGGTGTTCCTTATTTTTATTGTTTCCTTTAATTTGAATGTAAAGATCCTTGCTTTTTCTTAATTTTTTGTACTGATATTCATTCTATGGACTGTTTGCTTCATTGGATGTTCTTCATTTTTGTTGTTTTCCTTAATTTGAATGTAAAGATCCTTGCTTTTTCTTCATTTTGTACTCATATTCATCTAAGAACTGTTTGCTTAATTGGGTGTTATTGATTTATGTTGTTTCCTTTAATCTGAATGTAAAGATCCTTGCTTTTTCATTTTTTTGCACTCCTGTTGATTCTATGGACTGTTTGCTTAATTGGGTGTTCCTTATTTTTATTGTTTCCTTTAATTTGAATGTAAAGATCCTTGCTTTTTCTTTATTTTTTGTACTGATATTCATTCTATGGACTGTTTGCTTCATTGGATGTTCTTCATTTTTGTTGTTTTCCTTAATTTGAATGTAAAGATCCTTGCTTTTTCTTCATTTTGTACTCATATTCATCTAAGAACTGTTTGCTTAATTGGGTGTTCTTGATTTATGTTGTTTCCTTTAATCTGAATGTAAAGATCCTTGCTTTTTTCTTTTTCTTGTATTCATATAATCATATTGATTCTGTGGATTGTTTGCTTAATTGTTGTTTTCCTTAATTTGAATGTAAAGATCCTTGCTTTTACTTCATTTTGTACTCATATTCAATCTATGGACTGTTTCCTTAATTGGGTGTTCTTGATTTTTGTTGTTTTCTTTAATTTGAATGTAAAGTTCCTTGCTTTTTCTTCCTTTTTTGTACTAATATTCATTCTATGGACTGTTTGCTTAATTGGGTGTTCTTCGTTTTTGTTGTTTACTCTAATTTGAATGTAAAGATTCTTTCTTTTTCTCTTTACTTTTCAGATCTCTGTAAAAAACCAGTTGATGGATTTTCAGCTGGTTTGGTTGATGAAAGCAACTTATTCGAATGGAGTGTCACCATTATTGGACCCCCGGAAACTTTATAGTAAGTCTTTACTAATACTATTAGTCTAAAGATTGTAATTTTTTCGTTTTGATTTGATCTTAAAGCTCTTTCCTTTTTGAATTTTGTTTGGTTGTTAACGGGTTTTGTCTTTGATTGGATGTGTGATTGATTGAATAAGTTGTGTTTGCTTATACCTTTATGCAAATTTTGGGTCTTGAATTGCCCAGATTCTGTGGATGCTGTAATTCTGATTAGATGCATGATTTAAGGTCTGGAAACTTTTTTTGTATATGATTGTAGGGTCTAATGTACTTGATAAAAATATAATTTTGATCCTGCAATTTGTAGCGTAGGCTTGGCATTTTATTGGGTTATGGGTTTTCAATTACTAAGGAGCTTCAGATTAGATGCATTTTTCAATCTGGTAATGTTTTAGAACCTCAGCAGAGAACTTCAAGTACTTTTTATTTTTATTTTTGTCTTTTGTTTTGTGATATTTGTCTCAGATGAGCCAAAAGGTCGGTGAGGATTCATACAGCCGAATCAAGCTTGCTTGGAATTGAAGCATTGTTGTGTTTCTCTTTTCCTGGAAGTTCTGTGTGAATTGTAAAATAAGAATCAATCAATCTACAAACACCTTAGTCCCAAAGACCAAAACGAGTTGGGATTGGCTATATTCTCTATCTACATTCCGCTCTATTGACAGCATAAATATCCCTGAAGTTTCTTACAGGATTGGATACCGTGTACATTACCTTTATCCTGTTTCCGGTTTTTAAGTATATTCATCACTTATTTCCTTGTCCAAAAGTTTCCAATCACATTTATTTCCTCTTTTATCTATGGTTGATTTAGCTCTGAATCTCTGATGATTGACGTGATTTTACATTTTCCTTTCCTTAGAATACTGAACTGAAAATCAGTGCTCATTCTTGGATTAATCAGCGGTTTTAGTAATCAATATGTATATTTCTTTTTAGTTAAGAGGAGATTTAATCATCTCCAATGTTTTCCTATACTGCAGGTTGGGTTTGAAAAAAAACTCCTAACCATGTGTACTTGTTGTGAGTGCAGTGACGGGGGTTTCTTTAATGCTATCATGAGCTTTCCTCAAAATTATCCCAACAGTCCGCCAACTGTTAGATTTACCTCGGAGGTGTGGCATCCTAATGGTGTGTAAGCTACATATATATTTTGGAGAATTGGTGAAGCGATTGATCTTCAGTACCAACACCGTCTCATTAATTTTAGCTCTATGTTGAAATTCTGGTTTGATATACAGTTTACTCTGATGGAAAGGTTTGCATCTCGATTCTTCACCCGCCTGGTGATGATCCGAATGGGTATGAGCTTGCTAGTGAGCGTTGGTCTCCCGTCCATACGGTATGCAAATCTCTTCATTATTTCAAGTACCAATGAAAAGAAAATAATCATGAGCTATGATGCTCGGACTCTCCAAAATGTTGTCACACCCGTGTAGGATCCTCCAAAAATACACTACTTTTTGAGATGGCGGTATTTTTGAAGAGTCCGGGCAACATGGATCTTGAGAACCTTGGATCTCAATTTTAGTTTTATTTTGTACCATTTGCTGGCCTTCTCTTCTATGATACTCCAGTTGATTTTCAACTTTTTCGAAACTTCTGGTACTTTTCCATTTCAGAATCTCAGGGAATTTAGGATGACCTCGTCTTTAAGTCCATATTTTGAAGAACCAGCATGTTCGTTGTCTTCTTCCCTACATATATACATAAAATATATGTTCCCGTCTTCTTTTCCTTTTTATTGATAAAGTAGATGTTCCACTTCAGTTGGTAAAATGGTTGTGGTGCTGGTTCTTATAAACTTATCTTGTGGTTCAGCTAACTTTACAAAAATGAAGATCTATGGTAATATAAGTTGTAGATCTATAGTAGCAATTCCAAAAGTGATTGGTGTCCTACAACTTAAAAAATTATCCAATTACTAGTACAAGTTGGACACCTTTTTGAAATTTAAACAACAATAAATTGATTTTCACTTGCCTTTGACTATATCAACATCTTTGTCAAAATTGAAATATAGGTCAATAAATTAAGATCAATGAAGCTTTCTTTATGACATCTAGTTGCAGGCAAAGGCCTTTCAGTGAAATTTAACTGGATCATAAGATCTGCCAAAAAGATTATTAAATAGGCACAAGTAATAGACCTACCAGGTACCTGTGCTGGTGGAAGTAGCAGGTACTCCGTGGAATTAGTCGAGGTGCGTGCAAGCTGGCTCGGACACCACGGTTATTAAAAAATAAGGTAACATGTTTGCTAATGCACAGCCACTACAGCCATGGTCAATTGTAAGAGGCAACATATGTAGGTGCAAACTACATTTTCAAGTGCCATAGAATATCATCGACATTTGACAATCATCTTATGGATAATTTGCTTACCTTTGACCTACATTGCAAACAGTCCTGAGTGGAGATTGATGCAATTCACGAGCTTTGACAAGTGACAACTATTACCTGTTTTACTTTTCTTTACACTTCTGTGTTCCAACTGTGTTTCCGCTGTGATTGTTGCTCCTGATTGTTCGGCTTAAGTTCATTTGTTGTAAGCTACTTTTCCTTCAACACAACTTCTCTATGATCAAATTTAAATGTCTGTGTGATATGCAGGTGGAGAGCATAATGTTAAGCATCATATCAATGCTTTCAAGTCCTAATGATGAGTCTCCTGCTAATGTCGAAGCAGCTGTAAGTAATCCAATTTATCGACTTCTTATGTGGTTTCTGAGCTAGCTTTCTGCTTAGCAATATACCTGGAGACTCTCTTTAAAGCTAAGACGCTATTTGATATTGAGCCCTCCCCAAACCAACCCATAAAACTAAAAAACAATAGGGTCGTATCACCATGAGGTATCAGGTTCAAATCCTAGCAGAGGCAAAGAATACTAGGTGATTTCTTCTCATTTGTCAAGGCTTGGTAGATAGAGTTACCGGATATTTGTACTGCTAAGATGTAGCAGGTACACCGTGGAATTAGTCGACGTGCGCGCAAGTTGGCCCGGAAACCACGGTTATTAAAAAGAATGAATAGGGACATACCAAAATGAACTCATGCAAACATCTTATGGTTCCTTTGATTGTCTAACTGATGAATTTTAAGTGCACTGAGGAAGATCATTATATTCTCTTCTTTCTGAACCTCTAAGGTGTTTTACTATGTTTCTTATGTTTCGGTTTTCAACTCAAGGATAGATAGATCTCTTGCCACGAATTTACTCGAAATTTTGTCCAAGCTCAAATACCGATTGAGTGTTCAAACTGATATTAGAAGAGACCATGGCCAGCATGTGCCTGTTATTTGATTTTCTGCTGTGAGCACCTTCTTAACGCCTTTTTTTACATCTCTTTTTTCTGGCATATTGCAGAAGGAATGGAGAGACAATAGAGATGAATTCAAGAAAAAGGTTAGTCGTTGTGTAAGAAGGTCCCAAGAATGGACGTAAAGACGCGAATGCCAAAAACAGACTTCTTTCGTCATCAGCTGTTGATCGATACAAATGTAGAATTTCTGTCAAGGTCATACTTCTGTATTATTACGCCCTTTGTTTTGTGTTCAGTCATTGTTTACATTTTTGTTAAACTTACTTATGAGGTTCTTGGTATTAAGTGAGATTTATTTGATTACAGTAAAGGTGTGACTGCTGGACATTATGATCTCTCTGGCCTCTCTGTATTTTCTTGTTAGCCTACTATGATAACTGCACAATGTACAATTCTTGAACATGAGCTGATTTTTACAACAATACTAGCTCATAGGCTTGTTCTCAGCTTTCCATTTTTGTCGAGGAAGTGTCCTATATTGAAAGGAAACCTTGCAGCAACTGTAAAGTTGTATGTGTGACCTATAGGTTATTGGTTCGAGTAATGAAATTAGCCACTAATGTTGGCGTCAGGGTAGACTGTCTACATCACACCCCTTTGAGGGTCACCCTTCCTCGAACCCTGCATGCACGTGAATGCTTCGTCATCAAGCTGCCCTTTAAACTGTCCATACTAAAGTGAATTTAGACTGACTCTTTCTTGAACCTATAATCAGATCTTCTCCTCCAGTACTAATCATGAGTATTTTTTTTTCCATAAATGTGCCCCTGCCCTCTCCCTTCGCGCCTCCTTCCAAAGGTAAAAGTTTTTTTTTATTTAAAAAAAAAAAAAAATCTTTTTTAAACCATAAATTTGGAGGACTTGTAGGAGAGGGCTTCTTCTTAAATGGATAACAGAATGTAACTTTTCTGTAGTAATCATGGTATTGTAACTCTCCAAAATAATGTTATGAGTAGTATTTGTTTCCACGAAGAATATGAGTAATGTATTAAAGTAAGCGCACAATAAATAAAAGTAGGGTCAGAAATTCTTTCAAAAAAATAATACTAATAACTATGTCATTTCAAATCAGTTGGGGCCGGCTATTTGAATCTTCACTTGTCTATTTAAGATCATTAATTCTTTTTGAAAAAAATAAGAGGGAAGGGGTGTACAAGAAGCTATACAGAAAGAACAATTTAGGAAACAGAGAAAAAATAAATTTAAGAGGAAATAGAAGTGGGAAAGAAGGATGAAATTTGCTGTTTTGGAAACAAATATTTTGATGTCTTCTTCTCTTCTTTTACTTTCTCGGTTTGGTAATTTTTTTTTTTTTTTTTTTTTTTGTGTGTGTGGTTTCCATATGGTGTCCACTACCCGTATTGGAGCTCAACCAATTCGGATTCGCATCGCGTAGGGCCCATTCAGGGGAAGCATTTCCTGCCAAAGATTTTTCTATATTCCGAACTCAAACCCGAGACCTCTGGTTGAGGGAGGAGCAGCCCCGTCCGCTGCACCTTAGTTTCACATACTGTAACTTACTGTATTTTTCCTAAATGTTGTGTCTTGATTTGGAAGAAAAAGGGTTCACAGAACATTCCTCCAATAGAAATAATGTTGTCTCATATAGACAGCTGATGATCAATACATACAATAACGAAGACTGGAGTTGACTCATGGCCATTCTTGTTGAATGCAATAAGTAGTTCCAAAAAATTATGTGATGGGATTCAAAAATATCATAATTAGGGTCCAAACTTGCGGCTTAGAATAATTTTTGAATGTCTTTACTGTTTCACTAAAATTTCAATAGTTACTCAGAAAAAAATCGTTTTTTGCCTTAATTTTATGATATAATTTTCTGATGAAGGAGATTGAATTGAACCCAGGGGCGGATTTACCTTGTCCCGACGGGTGTCACGTGACACTGCTTCGTCGAATTTTTTTACTATATACACATATATAAATAATAAATAAAATAAAAATAGAAGGTAAAACTATTAAAAGACAGTCTTGGTCAAAAGTTGTTTGGTGGCCAAGCGGTTAGGCGATGCACTCTTGCGTGAGTGGTCGCGGGTTCGAACTCACGAATGTTTTTTAATATTTTCATTTATTAAAATTCTCAATGTTTTTTAATATTTTCATTTATTAAAATTTAAAAGAACTGAACCTAGTTATTTTTGTTTTTATTCAAAATTTTTGGAAACCACCCAAACACTTTAAAAAGAACTTTTGGACTCATAGCCATAACTTGCCAGTTTTAATACTTTTGGACTCATAGCCATAACTTGCCAGTTTTAATATCCTAAAAAAGCTAGCACTTTCATTTATAGCCTGTTTGGCTAAGTTTATTTTTCTTTATTTTTCCCCCAAAAGTGCTTATTTTGTCAATAAGTGCTTATTTTAAAAATAGTGAGGTGTTTGGCCAAGTTTTTGGAAAAAATAAGTATTTTTGGGAGTAAAGAAAGAAGCTTTTCAAAAAATAAAATTTATAAAAGACTTTTTGAAAAGATTTTGAGAAAAATATACATAAAAGACTTTTTAAAAGCTTAAACATTAATCATTGCCGTTCAAAAGTACTTTTTAAATTATTTGGCCAAACGCAAACTGCTTTTAGCCAAAAATACTTTAAAATAAGTTATTTTTAGAAGCTTGACCAAATAAGCTATTAAACTCCTAACTAAACTGGCAGTTTCATTTAAAACCCTAAAGAAAATAAATGTTACTATTTAGAAGTTAGAACCTTAAGTTCCTTTTTCTATTAGAATATAACTAATAAATAACATTGCTGGCTGCCCAAATTTCAAAGATATTTGTAAGTTTCTTCTCATTTCTGTTCATCGGCATTTCGATTTCGCATCAGGTTAGTACTTTCTTCACTATAAATTTTTATTAAGCGCTTGAAGTTTATTTTTATTGTTCATGAGCTTTTGAATAGTTGTTTGGTGCCTTATATAGAAAAATAAGTATTTAGTAATGTTTATAATGAGCCTATTATGAACACGAGTACACCTTGCAAAAGACGAAATCTCATCGAGGAGAATTGTGATAATGTACTTGCAACGAGTTTTATTAATATGATTTGAGTTGTCTTTATAAATATCATTAGAGTGATTTATTTAATTGCTCACTTTTTGCTACTGCGGCATCGCTTAAAAAAACCGCGTACGCCACTGATTGAACCCCTTATATATTACCTAGTTCCTCCTATGGCTTAAAGAAACAACTTTGTAAAGGAAAAGTCATTATGCCCTAGTCTAGTTAGTTAACATTTTTCAGTTGGTTGTTATCTTAGAAGGGTAAGCCTCCTCCATCCCACCCTTAAAACAGTTTTGATACCAACTATGATCAAACATGACCACAAATTCTCACACCTAAAAGATGGGAATTTCTGACATACGTTCGGCTGGAAATTCGTCAGAATTTGGATTGTTGGTGATATTTTCTACGAGTTTTTAATCGATTCCTTCATAAACATCCATCGGAAATTTTCGCTTTTTTAGTAGTAGCACATTCGTATGCTTTTGTGTAATCCGAGGATGTGGCCAATTTCGAAATAGATGAGGTTATTGTCCTATCTAATTGATTATTTTGATTTATCAATATTGTCAGGCTAGATCTCCTAATCAAGCAAATAATGATCAGATTCCTATTCTAAATTTTAACAAAAATAACATCAACCAAATAGAAAAAAGGATAAAAACTTGTCTTTGAGTGTTAAAGTCATCCTACATTGCTTGGAAGTGGGAAGAGTCAACCGACTTTCGTTGTGGTTTCCTTGACGATAATAGTTTAATCAAAGGGCAGCAAAATTTATTTTCAAATATTTCATGTTCATGTTTCATTTTGATTTTAATGTATTCTTTAGATAGTTAGTACCTATTAATTCGACTAATCCAAATTCGCGTACGTAAAATCTATTTACAAGGAAAGTGTTTTCTACCGTCTAAAAATATCTCTTCATTCTGTGATTCAACCCGAAAATTTAAATTAAGAATGCAGAGATCTTATATATTACAACACATCCCAGGAAGAAAAAGAAAAAAAAACAATAGACTAAAGTAAAACTTATGATATGGCGAGTCCATGATCCAATGTGAATCGATGAGTAGCTGTAGTAATTTTAAAATTTTAATGGAACTAATTTATTTTAAAAGAAAAAAAAAAGAGGAAAACCAAAGTAGTTGTAAATAAAGTAAAATAATCGAAAGGCAAAATGTTCTGTAACTAGAAAAAGGGAAAGGATAACGCAATTATATATCTCATGCTCATAGAGAAATCCCAAAACTTTTTTTTTATTTTTTTTTATGGGAGAAAGCAGCTTTTACAGATGTAACCATTTTCAAAAGGGGCAAAAAAGAGTTTGTAAAGAAGAAGAAAGCAGCACGTAAAGTACCTACAACCCCACTCTCTTCATCTTGGTTGCCGGGCTGTTGCTTCTACCTCATCTTGAACTGTCTCTTTCTTTCCATTCTTTCATGTCTCGAGGTTCACTGATTCGACTAATTTTAATATGTGCTGAGTAAAAATTATATGAGGAAATTAAAAGCTCGTTATCAATTTTTAGGACTCAAACTTAAAACCATTAATTTAAGATACAAGAATCTCAACTATCTCATTACATCCTTTAGTAAACATCTACACTTTCTCATTTTCGCACATTTTTCACTTTTGATATAACCATTTGCATTAGAATTTACTAGTTTGATTATTTTAAATTCGCGTCGTATAAGATCTATTAAAGGGAAAACACTTTTTATCAACCAAAAAAAAAAAAAAATCATTCCTAAAACTCGAACCATAAGCTCCAATTAAGGATTGACGGATCTCATACATCCGCACATCACCACACACTTTCAATTGAACTCATAACTTTCAATACGGAAAGATACACCTATGTGTAAATATTTATTAAACTTGCAATAAATAAGAGAGACATAAGCTAATAACTTTAAAAATATAGCAGATTTGATCAGGGGTGGATCCACACCACGAACCCACAACTTTTATCCGAACCTTATATTTATAATGTGAAACCCTTCAAATATATAGAAATTTTTACATAACCCAAAAGAATAAATGCAGTATTAATCGCAATTTAAACCCATGTTTTAAATCTTGAATCCGCCTCTGGGTTCGATACAAAAATTATACAAAGTCAAACACATAAAATTTAAATCCTAAATTCACCTCGACGATGGTATCTCAACTATCCGTCCATCTCAATTACAGAAGTATAATCTTTCATGATGAGACTGACTTAATTTAATTGCATACACACTGAATTCAGTTAAATACTTTCCAATAAAGTACTACCCAACACAGTAGTTACAAAAACAACATCTGTCATTATTTTTCCAAATATAAGTTCTCTCTTCTCTTCCACCATTATATCCCTCTCATGAGAATCATGTCATGTCATGTCATGTCCTGTGACTTCAAACCCCCCAAGAAAACAAATTTTCCAAAACAATAAATAAATTCACCTAACTTTAATTCCTCATTATTTTCTCAACTCTCTAAGAAATTAAATGATGAGGTCACCTGAACCGAACCGGAGCGGCGGTTTAATGACTCCATCACCCCGGTCTAGAAATCAATCTCAGTTCCACTCAACCGTTTCATTGCAAAAAAACCGGCGGTTCAATGTTTTAATACTCATTTTCCGGTTCGCTGCTTTTTGTTTCTCTTTTGCTTCTGCTATTTTCATGTTCGCTAACTCTCACGGTTCTGATTCCGGTTCGGGTTCCGGTTCACTTTGGTGGTACCACTTTGATGCGTTCAGGTACTACTATTATTATAAGTTTTTCTACTTTCTCGAGAAAATGTATCAAGTGTAACTTAATTAGGAGTAATCTTGCAATTCAATTAACTGATAAAACTACCTAAATTTGAGCCAACATAGAGCCGTTAAGATTAGCTGATTAAAAGTAGCTGATAAGTATTAAGTGCTGAAAAATATTTTTAGATGTCCAATCTAGTTTTAGCAGCTGGCTTGAGTTTATGAGCTAGTTTAAAGTTATATATACCATTGATATAAATATTTTTATATTGTCAGATTATTTTTATATGTTGTAGCAAGTAATTTGTCTTATTATCAAGGTGACAAATTTCAATTGAACTTAAAAAACGACCTTAATTTGAGAATTTCGGATGAAGTTTGTTGTTCATCATCAGCTTCTTCTGTTCTTCTTTTCCCTTCACTTTTAGCTAAAATAGAGCTTGTTTGGATTACCTGATTAATAGCTTGTTTGGCCGAACTTTTAAAATATGCTTATTTTGAATGTTATTATTTGTTTGAAAAAGTACTTTTAGAAAGTATTGGATTTGTGTTTGGTTAATTGATTAAAATTCACTTTTATCAGTATTAGAGGAATAATTTATAGTCAATGTTCCAAAATTGTTTCCGACAAAATTTAGTTTTTTCAAGTTTTGAAAAATAGTTTCTGTAAGACTGTAACTGCTCAAAAACACTCGAAGCTTTTACTAAAATATTTAGTCAAACACATTAACTTTCTAAAACAAGAACTTTTAACTTTGCTAAACAAGCTATAAACACCTTAATTTGAGACTTCTGGATGAAATTTCTTCTTTCCTCTTCGTTTTCAGCCAAAATTCTTTGTGATTAGCTAATTAAAAATAGTTGATAAATATCGAATAGAGAAAAATACATTTAAATGTCTAAATCTAATTTTAGCAGCTGGCTTGGATTGAATTATGAATAGACAATCAATTATGTCTCAATCTCTTGCTGTAAGAATCTTTGGAAAGTAAAGTACGATTTTTTTTTAATTTTTTTTTTTGTTTGGATAGGTTTGTGGCTATTGCTGCTGCTATTGTGGCATTGTATTCACTGTTTGAAGTTGGAGCTTCGGTTTGGGAAATTTCAAGAGGCGCCACTGTTTTTCCCGAAGTTGTCCAAGTTTGGTTCGATTTTAGCCATGATCAGGTTCTAAATCTTTCTTACTCCATTGTTTGTTTAAAGATTCTTTTTAGAAATTGTTTATTACAAATCCTTTGTTTGTTCAAAGTTTTTTCTTTTCTTTTTAGAAATTGTATATTACATAAAAAGGGAATTGGAGATTGGAGAAGGAAGAAGAGAGACTAGAGAACTGGTGAAATAATATTTGGAGATTATTGCATACAAGAGGATTGGATTTTTGATTCTTTACAGACTTTATTTAGTTTTATGATATTTTTATAAGAGATCTTTATTTTTTACACATAAGAGATTTGAAAAAGTCATTTTCTTCTATTCAAATTGTAAGTGAGCAAAAGATACTATTTTCACATTGTTTTATATCTAGGTTCATTATTTAATTTAAAATTTGATAGAGAATTAAATTTTAGAATATAGGTTCGAAGAGTATTTCAAAAAAAATTGTCACCTTTTTGAAAAAAAGAGTAATTTAAAAAATTTCTACACGAAGGGTGTAGATTAGTAGTTAATATAGTGGGAGGAGAATCGTGAAGTCCAAAGTTCGTATTCTTACGGAGGCGAAAAATATTAGGTGATTTTTCTATCTGTCCAAAGTCTTGATAAGCCAAATTATCCGATCGATATATGTATTTGTGGAGATAGAGATAATAGGTACATGATAGAATAAGCCCATAAAGTAGATCAAATGTTTACTCACAAAACTTCGACTTTTTCACGTGAAATTTATGTTTAAGTTTTTACTTTTAAACATTTTTTTAAAACTGCAGCTGAATCTTGCTTAAACACCTTAGTTATTTAAGAGTTAATGATCAAAAACATACTGAACAATCATTTTTGTGCGATTTGATACCCAAATTATTAATTGTTCCATCTTTCAATCTGAACTATCACTATCTATATATAATTCAAGTAAAAAGGTTAAAGTAAAGGATACTCTAGTTGTGTTTCAATTTCAATGTTCATTGTAACAGTACGGAATGTCGGAGACAAAGAGTGTGTAAAAACAGACATTGTTTCTGTGTGTAGGTTTTTGCATACATGTTATTGTCGGCAGATTCGGCGGGAACGGCTTTAGCTCGGACGTTAAGAGAGAGGGACACGTGTACGGCTAATAATGCATTCTGTATACAATCAGATATCTCAATCGCATTGGGCTTTGTGGGTTTTATGTTCTTGGGCTTTTCTTCTTTGTTGTCGGGTTTTCGGGTCGTCTGTTTCATACTTAACGGGTCTCGTTTTCATATGTAATAAACTATAATAATCATTTATGAGTTTAGCTTTCATTGCATTGCACAAATATAAAAGTCTTTACAATATCGCATCATTTAAATTTAAATGCAACCAATTATTCATATAAGTTAATTTTAATTTTATTCTTCTAATATCTGACTGAGCATATTAGACTTTCACTTAACTGAAGTGATGCTTTTAAATTTTAATTTTAAAATATTAAATTAATTTAATTCAGTTTTGCCTTGAATTTTAGTCAAATCGATCAAAAAAATGAAAGTTTCACAATTGGGATGGAGGGAGTAATGTAATACGCGACAGTCCAATGTGAATCAATGAGTTGTTGTAGTATCTGACTAAGAATAGACCTTCACTTAATTGAAGTGGTGCATTTTTTGTCCTGCTTGCGACTAAGATTTACTGAATTATCAGCCATTACAAGTCTACAATGTTTAATTATCGACGTGTAATTTTATTTGATGGTAATATAGTCTTAAAAATAGTGTAAATATAATATAATTTCTACGTAAATGAATAAAGAACACACAGGTTCAATATGTTCAGGCAGATATTAAAGGGACCGAGATCTTGGTTAAGTAATAATTGAAAGACCAAATATACAACATCCCTTTTATTAAACTATCTTTAATAATAAGTTAAATTTTAAATATGGATTCTGAATTATCAAAGATTGTCGTCGGATGGTAAGTATCCTTTCATCGTTAACCAGAGGTCTCGGATTCAAACTTGAAAATGAAGTTGTCTTTAATAAGAAATAACTTACCATCAATGTGAGATTTTACCATGCAAATCTGAATCAATTGTATCTCAAAGCAGTTCAGATTAGATAGTTTCTTATTCCTCAATGATGTTGCTTCATGGTTACGTTAAGATAGTTACGTTAAGATAGCAATGATATCTTAACGTTTGTTCGATTTTATCGAATATATACACTGAACTTAGCTGAACTTTTATTTATTTTTTAAGAAAAAAAAAATAGCTGAACGTTGAGTGATTGATTGGTAGTTGATTTGGTACCCTTTTGGCAAAAATATCTTGGCATATCTTGCACCTTTTTTCCTTTTCCTTATTCTTCCAGAAAAATTGACTCCACTTTTGTCCTCTCTAACAAAAGTAGAGAACTAATATAAAAGTGAACTAAACCTGAAATTAATTCAGAATCGACTGAAAGTATTGAATGCTCACCTCTACTATATTATGATATTATATTTTATATCAAGTAAATTTATACCTTTTTTTTTATAATTTCTTTAATAATAATCAAATAATAATTTATGAGCCTACAGGCTTTCTATTTAAAACCAAAACAATTACTCTATTGAAAGCAAAACTTCTAATCGAGACAAATGAAGTGAAAATCTTAAAGGTCACACTCCTTTATAGTGACCTTTTGAGAGAAAAAAATAAGTAAAAAAATACTTATACAATATCTATTTAGGGAATATGTTCTATGTGTTTCATATGTACCAAATAAATATAATGAGCTATTACCCTTCATGATCTTTATCCCCATTTCAAGTGAAGAATGAAGAATGCACTTAACTATCTTTGAAGCATCACCAACGTGTGGGGTGAATTAGATGAAATTCGTCCATCATTAATCAAAAGTTTCAGATTTAAGTCTCGTGAACGGAGAAACTTCTGGTAGAGAGCATTTTCCTCTTAAATAGATCATACACGGCGTGAATTCGAATTAGTTGGTTCAGTGAATTTCATACATTGAAAAACAAGATAATACACATCGTTTATTCTAAAAATAGCACGGGGCAAAGCGAAAGGTAGAACGAGCATCAAGTAACTTATAATTGAAAGAGCATAGAAAGAGTACCTCACGTGAAGCTCCTCTGACGCATCCTAGCAAAGCAATTCAGGATTATTCTCGTCCCTACGATCGTGCGCAGTAACTGAGAGTCCTATTAGACCTAAGGTCAACTTCAATTCACCAAACCAAGGTTCATATCATGTAGCCATTGTGGGCTGGTACAAGGATATTGAGTAGACAGGATATAATAGTCAATCAATGAGGCATTTAGAGAAGCTATGCGATTTAAATGAATGTTAATGTAAAAAGTTCTTTCATCCTAATCTCGTCTATTGAACACCAAAATCAAATAGTTTAATCGAAGCATCAATAACCTTTTATTCTTGTGCTTTAAGGCTCTATATCATGGCATGATAGTTTTGCATCTACATTTCCTCTTGATGCAGAGATCTTTGTTAATTGCATTTTACAACTCTCAGTGCAATTACCCTCAAGATGGAGTAATTTGCAGTTGCAATTTAAAAGCCATGAATTGCATCACGATATTAACAATAAATTTGCAAGTTATGAGATAAATCCAAAAATGAATGTTTCACAATTTTCATTTTAAAGAAGGTGATACTAATACTTTCAAGATGATGATAAAAGATGTGGACATTCAATTAAGTTGCCTCTTGATTATATTTGAGAAATTCGATCTGTTGTTGTGTTTGGAGCTTAAATCGTGGTTAGAGCACTGATTTGTAAGATTTGGATGATGAAAATTACATTCGAAAAGATAACCCACTATTGTTGAACAAGTTTGAAGAAGTTGTTTGAATTTCAAATATGATTTTTATGAGAATTTTGGAGTAAGTGTTGGCCTAAGGAGGTCGTCTATGTTGGATATTCGGATTGGTTTTGAACAAGATTTTGCAGTTGAAAATCGTAGAAAAAAAATTTGTTTCTGTAGCTAACAACATGTTACATACTTGTGTACATTTTTTACAAAGTAGATACATTTTTACACATTTTACACAAGGTATAGACACATTGTTTGATGGGTATATAAATACTACTACTTTAATAACATATAAGGTGTTGTAAATATTATTATGTGGATGTCCATAACTCTTAGGTGTAATTCCCACCATTATGTGTAGTAATATCCACACAGAGGCGAGCTTATGTATTAAAATTGGGTCACGTGAATTCATGGTCACTCGACTAAACTCAATATATTATGTATATAATTTAAAAGATATATCTAATGTTAACTGAAGGAACACATGGTCAAATCAGGCCGAGTGGAGCACTGGTTAGGGACTAAGTTTAATTCCTCAAGAGATCGAACCCGACTTTTTGCACTTTTTTTGTTTTATTTGTAAAGCAGCCTTTAACTTTCCTTTTTTATATCAGTTCTAAACTCTTTTTCTTCTATTATTTCTAATACTTTTTAGTCTTATGATAGGCCCTTGAATTTGTAGCTCTTTAGACATATTTCCTCCTCTTTTATAACTATGAATCTCTTTGATGCCGTTTTGTTTTTTTTTTTTTTTTTTTTGGATAACTAATTTTATTATTATTTGCCAAATGTGTTGTATGTACCAAACTCAGACTGATTCATGGACAGAGAGCCCCATGATATCAGTAACCTATGAACATAACAAAGCTAGCACATTACAAGTATTCAATTGCATAACTCTACTAGCTAACTTAGGCTTCATGATTCCTCGACATATAACTTTCTGGATTATCAACTTTGTTAGCACATCTACTGTCCTCATTTTCTGTTGAAAGAGTCTGCAATTCCTTTCGTGCCGTAACATATAAATGTAACCAGCCAATGTCACCCTGTACATCTCATCTTTGGAGTTCTTGCCATTAGCATACAATCTTTGACATTCTTGCTCATCCTTCCATGCCAGGATTGGTCTTGTGTACCTTTGCCATTGAAGCAACTTTTCCCAGATTGCGACAGACAGTGGGAACTTGAAAAAGAAATGCTCAGTTGCCATTGATGCCGTTGTGATTATTAAATAACTTACTTCATAAAATATAATTAATTTTTTTTGGCTGGCCAATTAATATCACAATATAATTTATCTTAAAATGGTGAAATCATCCTCTTGAAATCCTGAATTTGCCTTTGTACCCACACCTCTACTACCTCCTCATTGATCTCCCACAACCCCATATTCTTCCCCACATTCTCAGAGTTATTGCCATGTTTATGGCCAGCTTTTGACTACCCTCTATGTAGTAGTTAAATAGGGGTATGATAGGTGAGGTACCTAAATTTGAGATATATATACTTGGAAGCAGGGGCGGATCCAGGATTTTCATCCAGGGTGTTCGGAAAAAAAAAGAAGCTAAATATACACTGTAATTTTTTGCCGAGGGTGTTCGAAAGTTAATATATGCACATAAATACAGAAAATTTACCCTATATATACACCGTTATTTTTTTTGCCGGCGGTGTTCGGGTGAACACCCTCGGTTGGCTATCGTGCATCCGCCACTGCTTGGAAGAAATAAGAAATGTTCTCTTCTCTTGTCCCTATTTCTATTGTTTTCATCCTTTAATATTGTTACTCTTTTAACTTAGTTTTATAATATAAGGTTATATTAATACTATTGCAAGAAAATATTAGTTATACGAATGTAAACTGAATAATATGGTTACTGGGTGCAAAGTATTGTGTTAAACCATGTATTTTAAAAATTCTCTAATTTATACCGTCCCGCTTTAAAAAATGAACTATTACTACCTATATAGAAAAGACAGTGGAGCTCTTTATTTAACCTTGGTCAAGGGTATTTTAGGGCTTCACCTTAATGTTAGCACTATCAGCTTGTACAACTAGGCTCTTAGGAGTCGTTTGGTTCAAAGACAAGTTATATATGGATTAATAACGCAGGGATTAGTAATATAGAGATTAGTAATACAGGGATCATTTTTGTTGGGTGTTAGGTTCATTCCACTAAAATTGGACACAAAAGATACCATTTGAATATTTATTTATTTTTAAAGCTTTAAAAACAATTTGTTATAATTATAGCCTTGGATGCTTGACCTTTATAGGTTTCTTGAAAAAAAACAAGGCTAATTTTGTCATTTTAGTTTTTTATCCATGAATAATCTATCCATGGATAAGTTATTCAATGGTGGTGGTGGGATGAGATAATCCATGTATTAGTTATACAGGCCCCAAAATGTCAACCAAACATGGTATAAAATAATACGACATCTAATTCCATGACGATTTTAGCTAAGACCTCTTACCAAACGAGCCCTTACTGTTGTATTTTCCTTTTATAGTCAGAAAAAATGAATTCTTTCATGACAATTACCACACCTGTCCTTGAAGCTAACCAGCTGCTGTAGGGAAGAAACAACCAAATTGCACGACAAGGTAACATCGGAAGAAATACCCAAGTCAAAACTTCCCGCACTATTTGAATCAAGAGAAGACAATAAACACTAGCACAAATGAAAATTAATGGCGCAACTATACAAGCAATCAAATAGCAAAGCAAGAAAAACTAAATCAAATGCAAGAGACATCAAATTTACGTGGTAAAACCCCTTCAAGGTGAAGAGGAAACATCCACGGGACCTCCTGCCCACAAAAGCTCCACTAATAATCAACAAGAGTTACAACAATGTTCTCCAAATGGCTACAACATCAACGCCAAATACGGAGCAACAATACATAAAAGATAGCACCAAAACTAGTGAAGAAAGGAGAGAAATCACCCCCAAAATGAGCTACTGTTCGTACTCGAAAACTGGAGCTACAAACCACAAAATCCAATCTCTACCGTTGAAATCCAAGAACCAGATGTTTTGAAACCCCCTGTTCAAATTTGAGAACGATTTAACGGTCAAGGAATCGGGAAACGCAATTTAAAGCGGAATGTTATAGTTGATTTTCACTAGTCCGAAAATCACCTCTTCTCTCTCAATTTTTCTCTCTATCTGGATGCTATGTATTCACTCTTGTGTGTTGAAATAAGACCTAAGTTGATCCTATATATAATGGATTTTAGGACAAAAATGGGCTGATCCAAATTGGATTGGGTTTTATTAATCCAAATCCACATAGGAAGGGAAAATCCAAAAACCCAATAATTCTCCACATAGGAAAACCCAAAAACCCAACAATTCTCCCCTTCCCGACTATGTGAAGGAAACTGCCATCCCCGCGATCAAGCAACACTCTTTAAACTTCCCTCTTGGCAAAACTTTAGTCATCATGTCTAAAACATTATCATCGGTGTGAATCTTCTCAAGTTCAAGCAACTTAGAATTCAACACAACTTAGAATTCAACACATCTCTAATCCGATTGGTATCTCACATCAATATGTTTCGACCTACCATGAAATGTAGAGCTCTTGCCAAGATGAATAGCACTTTGACTGTCACAATAAAGCAAATACCTCTCTTGAGCAAAGCCATGTGCCTCCATTAATCTTTTCATCCAGAGCAACTTTTTACAAGCTTCAACGGCAGCAATAAGCTCAGCGTCTGTAGTAGATAGAGCAACACATTTTTGCAACCTAGATTGCCAAGACACAACTCCCCCTGCAAAGGTAACCAAGTAGCCTGAAGTGGACTTGCGAGTATCAACATCACCGGCCAGATCTGAATCAGTGTAACCACAAAGAATAGGCTTTCCTGTCCCAAAGCACAAACTCAGACTAGAAGTGTCACAAAGATATCTCATAATCCACTTCACAGCATTCCAACGCTCTCTTACTAGATTAGAAAGAAAACGACTAACAATACCAACAACATGAGCATAAGGAACTTCCTTCATACCTTCCTTCTTATCATCACTAGAAGGACACTACTTCGTGCTCAATTTAAAGTGCATAGCTAAAGGTGTACGAACAACCTTAGCTTTATCCATGTTGAACCTGCGTAGTACTTTCTAAATGTAATTCTCTTGTGATAGCCACAACTTCTTGGCCTTTATGTCACGAACAAGCTGCATGCTAAGAATCTGTCTTGCTGGTCCCAAGTCTTTCATAGCAAAAGACTTATTCAAATCTTGCTTGAACTTTTGAATTCTGCAAACATTATGACCAACAACAAGCATGTCATCAACATGAAGCAATAGAATGATAAAGTCATCATTAGAAAATTTTTACACAAAAACACAATGATCTAAAGAAGTCTTCTTGAAGCCTTGCTGACTCATAAAAGAACCAAACTTCCTGTAGTACGGCCTGGGAGCTTGTTTCAAACCATACAAACTCTTCTTCAATTTGCAAACATAATTCTTCTTATCCTTGACTTCAAAACCTTCTGGCTGCTCTATGTAAATTTCTTCATCTAAGTCACCATGGAGAAAAGTAGTTTTAACATCCATTTGTTCAACCTCTAAATCTAGACTTGCAGCCAAGCCCAGAACAACCCAAATGGATGACATCTTCATAACTGGAGAAAAGATTTCATGAAAATCAACTCCCTTCTTCTGATTAAAGCTCTTTACAACCAATATAGCCTTGTACCGTGGAATTGGGTTACCATCTTCATGTTTCACCATGAAAACCCACCTATTTTTCAAAGCTTTTCTGTCTCTAGGAAGCTTAACCAGATCAAATGTATGGTTATCATGCAAGAATTTAATCTCATCTTGCATAGCATCAAACCACCTTTCTTTTTCTTCACTATCCATGGCCTCATCAAAACTTTCAGGTTCTCCCCCATCAGTCAAGAGTACAAAGCTTGTGGGAGAATAACGAGATGAAGGTACTTTCTCTCTATTAAATCTTCTCGAGAAAACTCTAGAACATCAATAGCGGTGCTTCTCGGCCAACCACATCATCTTCCACTGGAGCATCAACAACATCATGCTGGTCATTATGAATATTGTCACGACCCGAGCTACGGGCCGCGGCGGGTATCCGGGGCTAACCACCGAACACCACTCACTTGCCTGCTATTATTCATACTATATGCTCATAATCATATAAAACTGTCATTTTCTGAAATACATTAGCTTTTATAAACATAAGCCCTTCGGCTATCAAAATAATATATACATGCATATACATACAAGCCACGGGACCCGGACTACCCACACCGCGTATCTACGAGCCTCTACCGAAATACTAGACATCCGGACGGACAGACCCCGTCATGCCCAAAATAGGAATATACAAACATATGTACCAAAAGAATAGTACCGTAGCACCTCCGGAGTATGGAGTGCTCTCGAATCGACCGCTAGCTCCCTATGGATCTGATTACCTCCTGCTACCCGTGGAATGAACACGAGCGTCCGAAGAAAGGACGTCGGTACGAGTATTGTGCCGAGTATGTGAAGCATAAACAATAATGAAGCATCAATAAGCGGTGAGGCATAAAATAAGCGAGCAATCAGAATCGACCGTATCATAAAAGAAATAGTGTACGCTCGTTTACTCTCATAAACATCATCATGTCATGTATGCATAAGTGTATAGTCGCCCGACCATTTAGGTGCGGTGTGACAATCAATAATATTGCCCGCGTCTGTGCCTCCCGCGTCCGGGGTACCATCTCATGCCGTCCACTAGTGGCGCCGCCATGCCATTTGGCCATGGTGTATGTCTTCCCGACCGTATAGGCGCGGTGTGATATCATCATATGCTCATTACAACATGCTCATTATATGCTCATCATAATGCACTTAACATAACTCATCATAACATGCTTATCATAATATGCTTATAGCAATACATACATAGAGACTCATAGATAATCATACTTCATCGGGGTGACGTAAGGTCGTGGACCCCGACGTCATTTTGAGCATTCATAAGTATTCTTCCTCACCTTGAAGGAACAAGCATAAGGTGAGTGTACATAGTGATCAATATTATTAGATTACATATATTACATCACTCACTCCTTAGAGCATCATATCGTAGGCTATGACATTTCTAGACTTTAGCTTACTATCATCCCATCGTATTCATCTTATATTCCTTATCTCGTATAGCTATTCATGAGAGAGGACTCTTAACTTTCTTGGAGGTGGAACATTTATAGTAAGAGAGGAATTTCATGCCATAGGACTCATGCCTTAGGGAAGAAAAGGATTTGCCTCACATACCTTTGCCGCTTTACTATTCTATTGCTCGCTCGTGCTCCTTAAATGCACTCGTATACCTTCAATGGAATTCGTATCGACATTAGCTATATAATCGGGAAAACATGTTCTCTAAAGCTATAGAAATTTGGGCAGCATCTCCTTTGTTTATGCTACTTTCCGCCATATTTCATATCAACTCCCCAACATTCATAATAATCATCACAATATCGATAACAACAATCGTCATTCATTCATACGATTCGCATTTCATAATTCACCTCAATTTCCCATAATTATGACTAAAAATCCATCGTCGCATTCTTTCATATCCAATACTCATTTCGTGTTCTATAGGTCATTTATAACACATTTATATCATCAACATATTCATTTCCATGATTCAATTCACTACTAATCACTAATGACAATATTCATCCATTTAATGACCCGTTTGTGGTGCTTTCTTCTACAATCCATGAATCTCAACTTAAAAATACTTCAAATAGCATGTAAGGGTCATGAAACTTACCTTAAACAATAGAGGAACAAGCTTGGAGTGGTGATTCACCCTTAGCACCAAAACCCTAGTTTATCTCTCCTTGGATTTCTTGACTTGGATGACTTTTGATGGTTTCCTTCACTTGATTCTCTTGCTTTCTTGTTGTTGATCTTAGATTTCTATGGTTTTCTCATGGATGAATTTCTTGGAACACTTTAGAGGCTTCTTGTGTTGTGGAGGAATGAAGGGAAATGAAAAAAATGAAATGGAGAATGGTCCCTTATAAAAAAAACAATTCAGCCCGATGGGAATATACGGACCAACATACGGTCCGTATAAAACATACTGACCGTATGTTGGACCGTATAATTGGGTCCGCAGCCTCATGCCATTACGGGTCAAATCTACGGCCGGACATACGGCCAGTAGATTTTGTACGGCGTATGTCGGCCGTATGTTTACTCCATTCTTCGAGTTTTGTTTCGTCGACTCGTTTGATCTCCGATCCTTATGGAACCTTCTTAACACTTGTTCAACACTTCAATATCATTCGAAGGGACGTTATAACTCTTTCTTGGGACATTATTAGGACATCATTAACTCAATGCTCATAATTCTCGTCCGATACACTAACTTAAGCCTCGCTCTCTTAACAACTTTCTTTCCTCAAGTCTAATGCCTTTGAAATTCTTAATTAGCATCATCACATACTAGTTCTTACTTGTCCAAACTTTGTCTACATCGTACCCCTCATTAGTCTATTCACTATACGCTTAAGGGGAATTCTCAAGGTGTAACAAATATGATCACTAGCTTTAACTTGATCTTCATTATTTTGAAGATTTTCTTCGGTGCAATAGTCACAGGAACTGGATCAACATCAACTAAGCTCTCACTGCTCTGAGAATCAACCTTCTCAGCTTTGTCAAAATCTTCAATTGTCTGGTCTGCAAAGAACACAAGATCACGGCTTCTAACAAGTTTCTTCTCAACTGGATCACAGAAACAATAGCCAAATTCGCCTTGACCATAACCAATGAAGATACACTCATTTAGTTTTAACTTTCGCCCTTTGACCTCTCATCCTTAGAACATGCACAAAGGCCTTACACTCGAAGACTCTCAAATGAACATAAGAGACATCCTTACCAAACCAAACTTTGTCAGGGACATCACCATCCAAAGCAACAGTAGGAGATAAATTGATAGCATAAGCAGCAGTATTAAATGCTTCTTCCAAAATGAATCTGGCAACTTAGCATCTGAAATCAAACATCTAACCCTCTCAACTAGAATTATGTTCATCCTCTCTGCTAATCATTTAACTGAGGAGTCTTTGGAGAAGTTTTCTGATGCCGAATACCTTGCTGTCTACAATAATTATCAAAAGGACCAATATATTCACCACCATTATCTGAGCGGGTGCATTTTAGTTTCTTCCCTGTCTGTCTCTCAACCAAGGCCTGAAAAGTCTTGAACACATCAAGTACTTGATCCTTGGACTTCAAAGAAAATACCTAGAGTTTGCAAGAATGATCATCAATATAAGTCACAAAGTAAAGTGCAATCAATATAAGTCACAAAGTAAAGTGCACCACCACGAGACCTTACTTGAAAAGGACCACACAAATCAGAATGTACCAACTCCAGCAAATCAAGCTTTCTTAAAGGCGAATGACTCTGAAAAGAAACTTTTTTCTGTTTCCCGGCTAAGCAATGAACACATCTTTTTAACTTTGCTTGTTTCACTCCATAAAGCAAATTCTTCTTAGCCAAGTTATCAATCCCTTTCTCGCTCATATAACTCAGCCTTCTTTGCCATAACTCTGATGAAGTATCATTCTCCACTAAATTTACTGAGTCACTACAAAAGGAGCCCTGGATTAAGTACAAGTCAAATATCTTGTTACCTCGAGCCACAACCATTGAACCTCTAAGAAGCTTCCACTGGCCACCACCAACAATTTGATCATAACCCTCATCATCAAGCTTTCCTACAGAAATTAAATTCAGACGAACATCTGGAGCATACTTGATATTGTTAAGAACCAACCTCGAACCATTCTTACTTTTCAAGCAAACTGTGCCGATGCCAAATACCTCAACCTCACTATCATCGCCCATTCGTAACATTCCAAAATTACGTTGAGTACAAGAAGAAAATAATTCCTTCTTTGGTGTGACATGAGAAGTGGCACCTGAATCCACAAACCAAATGGACTCATCACAAACAAGATTGATATCATTTTTACCACAAGCAACAAGAAGATCATTTTCGGCAACACGATTTTCATTATCGTTTTCTTTCTTTTGCTTTTTCTGGTCTCTTTTAAACTTTGAGCAATGTTTCTTGAAGTCACCTTTCAAGCAACAGTAGTCACATGTAAGATTCTTGTACCTGGAGGATCTTGACTTGCTTCTATTTTTGCCTCTGTCATTTTGACCTCTGAAATTGCTTCTCCCCCTGTCTCAGTAACCAAAATATCGGAATGTAAAGCTGAAGAAGACAAAGCTTGAGATCTTCTTCTCATCTCTTGATTCAAAACACCACTTTTAGCATATTCCATAGTTACACCATCATTGGAAGTAGAATTAGTCAAACAAACTCGAAGAGTTTCCTAAGAGTCTGGCAGAGTATTAAGAAGCCAAAGTCCTTGTATTTCTTCATCAAACTTGACACCTATTCCAGATGTACCGATCAAGGACACTCTGAAAATCATTTATATGATCAGAAATAGGACTGCCCTCTTTGTATCTAATATTCATCAATTGTTTCTGTAGGAACAACTTATTATTGCCAGTCTTCGAAGCATAAAGTGTCTCGAGCTTTTTCCACAAGCTTTTAGCATTTGTCTCATTCACAATATGATTTTGAACATTATCTTCAACCCATTGCCTAATATAGCCACAAACTTGTAAGTGCTTAAATTCCCAATCCTCATCTTCAATAGACTCGGGTTTCTTAGAAGCAAACACATGTAAACGTAATTTCTTGACAAATAAAAGATCTTTCATTTTGCTTTTCCAAATATGCACTATAAGAAAAAAAAATTGGCAACAAAATTATTTTTGTTGTCATAGATCGATTATTATTGCAAAAAGTACTTTTGGCAACAATTTTTTTTTTTGTTGCATAGACTTTTCCCCACAACTGTTATTGCAACAATTATTTTTTTTGTTGCCAAAAGTACTTTTTGCAACAATAATCAATACTATGATAACAAAATTAAATTCTTTGGCAACAAAAAAGTTCTTTGCCAACAATAAAACTAAGTTGTTGCCAAATATTAAATTTTTTGTTGTCATTTCTATATTTTCTTGTAGTGATGGTAATTACCGCCATTTAAACTAACCATCTTGCTCATATTTGCCTCCATCATTTAAATAGACAATCAACACAACCAAATATAACCACAGCTCTGATACCACTTTGTTGGGAAGAAACAAGCAAATACCAAATTGCACGACAAGGTAACATCGGAAGAAATACCCAAGTCAAAACACCCCACACTATTTGAATCAAGAGAAGACAATAAACACTAGCACAAATAGAAATTCAGGCAATAACTATACCAGCAATAAAATAGCAAAGCAAGCAAAAATAAATCAAATGCAAAAGACACTAAATTTATGTGGTAAAATCCCTTCAAGGTGAAGAGGAAACATCCACGGAACCTCCGGCCCACAAAAGCTCTACTAATAATCAACAAGAGTTACAACAATGTTCTCCAAATGGCTACAACATCAACACCAAATACGGAGCGATGTGTAAATACTTAGGGTATAAAATCCATTGATTAGGTAGTGTATTTATTTATTTTTGAGATATTCAAAAACGATATTATTTTCTATTATTGCACCGATGAAAGAACTAATAAAAAATCTTTACAAAATTGTCAAATGTAGAAGAAATCACATTAAATAAGTGATTACCATAATCTGAATTATTTGTTAAATACACTGACTTCCGAACCAAAAATAAAAAGTTGACACAACAATATAAATAGTGTTGGTGTTACTTACATTTCCCCCATTTCTCAACTTCATTATTATTTACAATTTTTTATATGCAAAATACTGATTTTCATTGAAACTCAACTTAGTATCTGGTGGAGCCGAGATACGTAAGGATTTTTTATTTTTCTTTAAATCTTTGGAATTTCATTTTGTAGAATTACTCAATATATCTAAGGCTACTTGTATTTGTTTTTCTCTCTTTTGATTATCTGATGTTTCGATTTTCTATTTTTTGATGATGTTGAAATAGATGAATGCTTGGAAAATGTATTGAGTTAATCATGTCTAGTATAGATTAAATTCTCCTTTAATGTTTTCATGAATTTTTATTTTAAATAGATTGAGATATGAAAAATGTTGTGTCTCCTTTCTAATAGCTTGAAGAATATCGATTTGATTTCTGTAGCATGACCCATATCGTCTTAGGGACAAAACTTTCCATTTTGTTTTATTTTTTATGTTATTTCTTAGTTTTTTTAGATGGCTAGGGCTAGATCTAGGTGGCAATAGATCGATTCGTCTGTTTATTAAAAAAAAATATCGATAATTCAATTAATTTATCATGTATAGCACAAATTAAATATTTCAAAATAGTTCCAATTATCATCTCAATTTTTCTTCGATTTTTGTCTAGTTATTTCGATACTTTATGTTAAGATGTCAAATAATAATATAACAATACTAATTTTACTAACATTCTCATTGTTTTATAAAATTATCAAATACTAATTTTGTTATATGCTTAATATATATATATATATATATATATATATATATATATATATATATATATATATCTGTAATATTTCTATACATATATTAGTTAAATTGAGTTTTATTTGATTGTTTTTTATATGAAATTAATGAGCTAATTTGATTATTCCATACAATCATAAACTCATACTTAAACCTATACATTTGTTTATACAACCCTAAAAGATCATTTAAATATTAGGTTCAGCTTGGTTGGTATTACAAAAAATAATTGACACCCTAACTTGGGGGGGGGGGGGGTGATTTACAAGAAGGGCCTTGGAGGTGAGTGGTCGGGAACTTTTGACCCCGCTTGCTCGATGGACAAAATTTTAAGTTTAACAAATTTTGACTTTTCACCCTCAAAGTTTGTCCATGGGGCAAGCGGGGGGTCAAAAGTCTAAGACCACTCATTTTCAAGTCATTAGTATAATTTCTTATAACTAGAGTCAAGGGGGGCCAACGTTAAAAAGTAGAGAAAGGACAAGGTATATTACTTAAATCACTTCAAAAAGGAGACACGTGCGCCACCACATTAAGGTAGTTATTCGTGTATAACCATTGTGATGTATAACCAAAACAAAAAAAAAATCCATTGTGATGTGACTATGAAGTAGGGGATTTGCTGTTAATTAATTAATCTAAATATTCTTTGAAATATATACTGCTTTTTTCATGTATTAAATAACAAGGACCCTTTAGTTTTATACCTTTTTTAACATAAGAATGGAAGATTCAAAAAATCTAAAGTACTACTGTAGGTTTTGTTTTCTCTCCTTTTCATAATTGCACTTGAAAACATCAATGTGTTGTTCTAATCTACCATCAATGTGATTTCTCCATAAAAGTGATGTTATACTGATTAAACTTTTGTTCTTTAACGGAATGGTTCATCACATTCATTGATATATATACTCTTTTAGGTTACTCAAAATTTTATCCCTAAAAAGTAATAAAACAAAGAGCAATATAAGTAGGCGTTTGCTTTGTCGATTTTCTTATACAAATGTTGACTTTATCCAATTTATAAACGGAATATTCATTCATGTGAATTTTACGGGAGATTTCGTACTAGCTTTTTGACGAAGTAACTTTTACTCTTACCAAGATGAAAAGATATACTATAATTAAGGGTCATGTGTTTGGTATGGAGGAATTTTATTTTTTCATGTTTGGTTGATCAAATTGCTTTAAAAAGTATTTTCTCTAGATAAACAACTTCCTCATTAAATTTTTACAGTGGCATTTTCACGGTGATACAAATACACTACCCCTCAACCCTCACTCACTCACTTCTTTTTCTCTGCTTCGTCTACAGCTTAATTATAGATTCTTGAGAAAATGACTTCATCTTCTGCTGATCGAAACAGTGCAGTGCCATTGAGAGTAGCACCCCCAAGTCATCAATATCCATATCCATCGCCCATGGCTATATATGAGAATCTTGTGGCCTCTCCTCAAGTGTTCATGGATACTTTGAAGGAGTTCCATGCTGCCATGAGGACCAAGTTCGTGATCCCTATTATGTGGGGAGAACTGTTAGATTTGCATCGCCTCTTTGTCGAGGTAACTACTCGTGGTGGTATCGAAAAGGTTAAAGGGGAGAAAAGATGGAAGGAAGTAAAATTGGCTTTTGGCTTTCCTTCTTCAGCCAAAAATGCTTCATTTCTCCTTCAAAAACATTATAATTCATTGTTGTTCCACTACGAAAGAGTCTACTATTTCAAGGCACATGATCATGTGCTGCAGCAAGTCTCACATCCACCTCATCATGGTTCGTACCATCAGTAGAAGCCGTCATGCCGCAGCTACAAAGGACAGAAATAACATTTCCTGAAACACCATCACCAATGTCTGGTTTTATTGATGTCACGTTTCACGGTGGATATCTTATTACCATGAAGATTGGATCTGAGAACTTTAAAGGTGTTGTTTATCCGGTTTCAATGAATCAAGAGTAAATCAGAATCCACCTTCTGAGAAAGCAACATCAATGACAGGGAGGATAAATAAATGAAAGAAGAAGATGAAGTTGATAAACAAAAAACTACAACACACAACAAGGAAAATGTTCTTTTTTCCCTAGAAGAAAAAACTTTATTATGTCAAACTACTTATGCTTGAAGATGATTCTAGCTAGGCGAATTTTCATAAATTTTGTCTACAAAAATATACTTCTTTCTGTGAGAGGACCATATTTTTTACTACATTTTGTGGATGGTTGAATGTTCTGTTTTAACTTTTGGGATTCATGAAGATATCATCTCTAACATAATATCTTAAATCTGAGATAAGTAGTAATAGGTTTAACTATAATTTTGTCGCTAAATTCTCTATCCAAATTTAAATTTTATGGGTTCAATCTTTAAGGTTCTTATCCAAACGCCTACTTATCTTGCTCAAAAACATTACTTTAAAAATAGGGAAAACGACACTACCTAGCCATTAGGAATTTGTTTTGGCGCACGTTTGGGCTTAATACCGCGATTTTGTCTTTCAACCCAAACTATTTCCAGGTGCTAGCGCAACAGCCGATTCACTATAAAAAAAATCATGACTTTTTTTTGGTGACTAAAGTCGCAGATCAACAAGTCGCCACTAAAAGTTCATTACAAAAAGATCAAACTTTTTTGTGGCGACTTTAAGATCATTAAAGTCACCACTAGAGGTTCACTACAAAAAAAAAAATTTGTGAAAGTTCAAAAAGTTGCCACTAAAGGTTGACGAAAAAAATTCATGCTAAGCCTTCAAAAAATATCACAAAACATGTATACTGTGTGTAATTACATAAGTATAGGCGAAAGAGGAAATAGGGAAGGAAATTACAACGGGAATTCAAACTTTAACTAACAAGGTGAAAATTTAGATAGTCAACGAACTGAACTACTAGATAACAAGATTATTCAAAAGGGGATAAACGACGAAAATTACACAGAAAAATGGAGGGGGCTGGGCAAGGTCGCAATCCAATCCAATAGGAAAATCGAAAAAGCGATTGAGTATCCAGTGGGACCCACCCACCCATCCACCCAGCCAGGTGTATGTATGTATGTTCTAGGGGAAACCAGATTAGGAAGAACGTGAATATCACGTGCCCCTTCCTCAAGCAAAGCATAAACTTCCCCCCCCCCCCCCGGCCCCAACCCCACCCCTTCGTCAAGCAAAGTATAACCCCCCCCCCCGGGGGTCCCCAACCCCCACGCCTTCCTCAAGCAAAGTATTACCACCCCTCCGCCCATATTATTATAAAATATCACACATACTTCACCAAACTTTCCGTTTAATAGTCGCCGTTAAATTTTACCGGATATTATATAAGTTCGTGATCCTGCTCCATTTTTATTTTCCAGGTAATTGACTTATGTGACCGTCCCTAACTAGTTGTTATTAATTGAGCGCTTCATTTTTTGGTGTTTTGACTCTCTTGTTCTCATTTGCTTAATCTGTTTTAGATAATTATTATGATTTCATTTTCGCATTCAAGCTGCTTATAATTCCTGAAAGGCATAATACATATATAGACACGTAAACTTAGTTAAACACTCCAACTTACAAAACGATCATCAAGAGGACGACGACGACGACAACAACAACAACGTACCTAGTGAAATCCCACAAAGTGGGGTCTGGGGAGGGTAGAGTGTTACGCAGACCTTACCCCTACCTCCAAGGTAGGGAGTTCCGGTAGACCTCGGCATAAGAAACAAGCAATTCAAAGCAGGATGAAACAGAAATAATGAATACACCATACAGCCAAAGGACAAGAAACAACAAATAGTAACAGAAATGGAAGGGCAAGAAACTACAAGAGTAATACTACGACCACTAGGATGAAAGGATAAGTCGGACAATACTCAACTACCTACTGCTCTTCTACTCTAATCTGTGTCCTCCAAAACCTTCAAAATTTATGTGTCACATCAGCGTCAGGTGTACCACGTGACGTAGTGGGGACGAGTTTAGGTGTCTAGATGTGCATTATAAAAGATGGAGTTTTTAGTTGAGGCCGGTTAGCTTACAATCGTAAAGGTTACAGAACATATAGCCTGGAAGGCACTTTTTCATTTTGGTACTGTACTGAAACAAGTGCAAATTTAGCGAGTGGAATGCATATGGATTCATAAGGCCGGCTCTAATTAGTTTGGAATTTAAGAATATTTTTGTTGATACTAATTGAGCATTTCATTTGCTGGTGTTTTCTCTCTTGTTTCTCACTTGCTTACTGTGTTTTAGATGATTATGAGTTCATTTAGGCATTTATGCCGCTTAATTCGTGAATACATGACGAGAAATTAGCTTGCAATCATAGTGGTTAGAGAATATACAAAGAAATTTGTGACTAGAAATATTTACTTTAGGAACTGTGAGTTAACTAATCCTGATTATTGAGCTGAATTTTGTTTTATGTTGGCAGTTTCTTTATAAGTTTGTCCTACTAGCGAGTCTAAAAACTGGTTGATATTCACCTGGCCAGGTATATATCAATTGATTACGCTAGAATTCAAAATTACTTAGGATCTGTTATATGAATAAACTGTATATGTTCATTTTATTGCAATACTAAACAAATGCTATATAGCTTTTGAAAAATATTACACCATGTAGCCCAACATACAATATTATACAACATTACACCTGGGGGGAAAAGCATTATACATAATGTATCAACCTTTTATAAAGTGTATAAAAGGTGTTTATATGAGCTAAATCAGGTAACAAACTCAAAGTTAGTTTGGGTTACGTGGCGTAAATATTTTCAAAAAAAGACATAGAGCGTAATTTTCCCTTTTCTAAAACTAGGTATTATCTAAATATCATATTTGTCCCAGCCCGAACATATAAATATCTAAATAGAATAAAAATGTAAGGACTCCTGACAAACATCACAACCGATTTAGATGTAATGAATATGCTTTAATCCCAACTGGTTGGTATCATCTATAGATACTTTGCGTCCATTGTCTTTTGTTATGCCTAAAGACTGCATTGATAGGGAGGTCTTAGTCTTTTAAGAAAACTTTCTTTCATGTAATTTTAGGTCTTCCTCATCCCATTTATCTTCTTCAATAATGATATCGTCGCTTTAGATATCTATAGCCTTTATTTTTTGTGACTGGAATGTTGTATCCATTTGAGTTACCTGATTGCCTTATGTGAAAGTAAACATTCCAAGAATTAAGCTATTCATTTGAGGAACACTGGTGTGTGTTCTGACTTTCTGCATTTCTTTTCTTTTGATTCAAGATGTGACCGAGATTTATGAGTCCATCAATATGGGAGACTTGCCATGTCCACCATATCCTAACCAAAGATTGGAGGCGCGGATAATTAGCAGGGAAAAGATACCGAAGATTTGTTTAGTTGTGTCTGCTACAAAGCACTTCTCTGCGAAGACTTTGAAATGTATAACTAAAGTGAAACAAAGTGTACAGACTAGCGGTTTTGCTGGTGATGCTGTCATATTTTTGGCTACCACTGCTGTTCTAGAGATTGTGCGTAGGCTGAGCAAAGCTAGATGTCCTTTTATTTGGAGCGGTTTGCAGGCCCTGCAAGTTTTTTGTTTTCCACCGTTTAAGTGGATCCAGAAGTGGGCCCCTTTGAAGCCACTGGTCAAACAGTTGCAAGTGAGTTTCTGTTCATCTTTGCTTGCAATTCTGGCAATACTTGCATTCACATTTTGACTTTGTTATATACCTCTTGGTGTGAAAATGAAAGAAAAAAAAAAATCAGTTTTTCTGGGGCTTGTCTGCTTGACAACATTGGTGAAAACAAGCAATGTCTTCTGTTTTTCCATAAATTATGCGAGGAGTGTGGCATTTGCATTGGCTATCTATCTTTTCTTTTCTGTTTTTTTTTTTTTTTTTTTCCCTGAAGATTACACAGCGAACAACCTATCTGTGTTTTACTTCCACAAAATTACAGGATGATTCTAAACATTCGCCTGAGTTAAAAATGCTGCATAAGGTTTTGGATTCATTATAAGCATGGTTGTAAGTTGTAACCATCTTGGCCACAATATCAAGCAAAAGATATTTGTGAGTTCAGATGCTAATTCTTTAGTGTAAGTTGTAACCATCTTGGCCACTAAATCCAGGTTTTGGTTTTCTGCGCGAATATGTTTCTCTTTTATTAGATTATATTATTCGTGGTTACTGTTTTCTGATTTTCGGAAAGCACTTCTTATTTGATTTAGTGCATAGAAAGCGAATTTCTTCTGGCACTTACCCTTCCTTGCAATTGTAAGTTGTCATTGCTCACTTAAGATCACCTTAAATGTTGGACTCGAGATGTGATCTTTGAAGGTTTTTAATACAAGGAATATTTTATGATAATGGTAGATGAAATTTTTTCTTTTGGTTCGAGAAATGATGTATATGTTTTATTGCTGCAGCACTTCATAGAAGATAAACAGTTGGCAGTTAATTAAAAATTAATATTTAATTTTAAATGAAACCAAGATTAGTTTAGTTGGCTATTTGCTATAAGATCTAGCATGCTTGATTAATTTTCTACACTTTTGTTTAATCTTCTTTTTTTTTTTTTTCATCGAAGATAAACAGTTGGCAGCCAAGATTAGTTTAGTTGGCTATTTGCCTTCCTTCAAATTGATTGGTTGTGTCTATCGTAATGACTGTATTTATTCTGGTAGAAATTGTCTAGGCCAATGCTATTGCTCTCAATTGCAACAGTTTTCTCTGATCAGTCATCATCTACGGGAGAAACAACACCAAATGATGATTCTCAAGCATATCCACAAACAAGGTAGGTCTACTGTTCGAAGTATATTTTCTTCGGAAGTTTTTCCTTTCCTGGACCACTGTGCTTGTTTAAAATATAGCCGAATATTGCTCATACTACCTGGTATGGCACCCAAAGAAAAGAAAAAAAGCGCCAATAACTCCAAATTTCATCCATGATGGACTTTTAAGTCATTGAAACTTTGTTGGATTAGTCAAAAGTGATTATGTTGATGTTATAGTTACTCCAAGATGGTGATAGATGTTAGCATTTAGCTTCCAAAAATATCTAGTCAGCTATCTAGACAAAAAGTATGTAAATATTTTTTCTGTTCTCGAATCTCTCTTTAGACAAAAATGTATATTTTCTATGTACACCAAAGTACAGAAAAAAAAAAGGAAAAAAAAAAAGGGAGAGATCTTAACGCTTCAGATGAGCGTTTCTGCTCCATTGAATGTTCTATTATTCCTTCTCTGTGGGTCTTCTTAACTCCTTTAGATATTTTTCTATTCCCTTTCAGGACAGACGGTCCAAATTTTTCTACTAATATCCTACTAAGTTCTAAATCGACCATTCTATAATACTCAAATTATATCCTTGCTCAATTTGTTCATTTACTCCCTTCGCTACTTATAAAAAACAAAATATTAATTTCCTCCCTTCGCTGCAATTTATATCACATTGTTTCAATTTGGGAGGTCTCAAAATGTTTGACACCACCATTAATAATATTCTATTCAACTTTCATAATTTTTCATATATTTAAGTATGAAAATTTTAAACCTGATATAATGTTTTCTATCAAACTAACTTTTCAGACGCTATATTAATTTTCTCCTCTAAACGATATAATATGCAAGTCATACTAACATCTTAAGCTTCTATTTGTTCAACCACAAAACAGATAAAATAATTTATTAGGATTTATGAAATTAAAGCTATAATAAGAGTGAGGATTACAATCTTAGCTAGTCCAATACTGAAACCTAATTCATTTTATTGTCCAATTTTGTTGTGATGTATGGGAACTGTAATAAATATGATTTTCCCAACAATAACCACGTGAAACTTTAAAAAGAAAAAACAAACAATGACAACGTGAAAGAAGGTCATTCATGAGATTCAACAGAAATTTTTATTTTTTACTTTTCTTGGGCTGTTCTCAAATTCAAAATTTTTACTCAGCTTTAAATGTAAGTATTGAAATGTGCTGTTAACAACAACATCAATAAATTAAAAGATATGAGGCCTAGCAATTTTGCTTGTGTGATCATGATTTCTTCGTGAAATTGATTTTCGTTGTTTCTTTTTGAAAATTCTGCTCTCTGGGCTCTTATTACGGTTATTACTTTTAATATATTCAACATGGTTTGCCTTACAGATCTCATGATGAAATACAGGATGGTCAACCTGAAAGATGGTTGCTAGAACTCCATAAGGAACTCAGGGATGAGGGTATTAGTGTACCTGAGAGGTGAGATGACTCCCCTCGTTTTTGGCTGTTTCAATGCTAGACCGGTGGGGGAGTACTGGTGGGGGTAAGCAAGAAAAAGAGAGCCTTAAAAAAATAATAAAGCTTTCTAATGTTGCTTCGATGTCCCATATTTTTACTTTAGTAGGTTTTATTTAGTTATGCTTGCCAAAAAAGGAAGTAAGCAAGAAAAAGAGAGCCTTAAAAAATAAAAAGATAATAAAGCTTTCTAATATGATGAAGTACAGGATGTTTGGCCAAGCTTCCAATATATTAGTGTATTTTGAAAGTAGTACTTGGGGGGAATTTGCTTCGATGTCCCATATTTTTACTTTAGTAGGTTTTATTAGTTATGCTTTTCGAAAAAGGAAGTAATAAAGCTTTTGAAGAGTAGAAAGTACTTTTTGTCGAGTTTGTGTTTGACTGATCAATTTGAAAAACTCTTTTGCCAATAGTAGAGCAGTACTTTGTGCTTGATCAATGTTCCAAAAATGCTTCTGGGGAAAAGCTACTCTTTTTAGCTTCTGGAAAACAACTTCTTCTACTACTACTACTACTACACATAAGTACTTTTTTTTGTTAAAAAAAGCTTGGCCAAACACCTCATTTTTCTAAAATAAGCCCTTTTTGGGAAAAAAATTGGTTTCCCAAAAGCTTGGCCAAACAGGCTCTAAGTCAGACTTCCATTTATCTACAAATTTGTTGCTCTTTTGATGCACTAGTAAGTATTCCTTTTCTTTAACAATTTCAAATACTATTTGACTAATTTGTCACTGATACTTTCATGTCACATTGGAATTCGATGTTCTGTGTAACCTGCCAACAGGTTGAATGATGATGAGCTTCGCCAATTTTATGCTGCTGCAAATGGTGATTTTGCAAAGTTGCTTTCATCAGTTAAGAAGACCATTAAATGGAGGCAGAGTTACACGATTCTTTCGCCAGAAGAGCTTGAGGCTTGGTCTCCTTTCATTTTTTGGCACGGCCACGATGCCAATCAACGGCCTTGCCTCATCATTCGCCTTGGACTTGCTTGCTCCAACCTGAGATCCAATGGCAAATCTCTCTTGATAAAAGCAGTTGGTATGTTATACATCAGTGCAACTGGAATGCATGTAACACTGTGTCACTGATAACTCGAAAATATCATATTAAGTTTTAATCTTAGTCAAGTATGCTATAAGAGGCTGAGGAAAGTTTCGTCAGGCTAGAATAGTATAACCGCGCAAGTGCATGTCATAACTCAGGTTTCATGCAAAGAAGTTGTCTCTTGTCAGAGATCATGCAAGAAACTTATGTCCTAACAGATGGTGCATAATTTTGTAAGCAAGCAAATGAAACCTATGAGTTAGGGGTCGTTTGGTCCAAAGACAAGTTATGCTGGAATTAGTAATGCTGCGATTAGTTATGCTGACATTATTTCTTATCGACTGTTTGGTTTGTTGTATTAAAAATAATATGCATTGCATTATCAAGAACAACACTGAATAGGGTGTATAAGTATAAGAGTAGTACTGGTATTGTTAATGCCATGGTTTACTATGTATAAGAATTGTTTTGTATAGGGCGTAGAAGTAATACTGGTATTAGTTGTACAAATGTGAGATTTGATAATTTCATACAAGCATTATTCTACCTAATACACCCTACCAAATGGCCCCTTGGAGTTGTCATAGAAAATTTAATTTGTACTCAGAGAGAATCTATCCTCTTTGCTGCCGGTATGTTATCGTTACAGAAAATTTTGAATTTTTTTCCGTTAATTGAACTGGGTTGACCCGGAATAGACCTCTTTGGTCTACGCCAATATAAGAAACCTGAATATGCTTTGTTAGCTTGGGAATCAGGGTCTAGGGTATCGCTGGGATAACCAATCTTGAGTTCTAATTATGTTGCTAGTTTCATCATTCATGGTACCCAAGTAAAAGCTGCTTCAATGAGAATTTCGTTGCAGGATTTTCTGTTAAGCAGCTCTATTACTGCTCTTTGAGTTATTTGTCAAATTTGCATGGCAATATGGCATGAAAACACTGATTTTTTGTGGTCTGCTATTCGGACGTCTAATTTTTGCTCTTTCATTGTCGGCCTTTTGGTTTCAGTTTCTCAAGTAGACGACTTCATTTTGCATGCTGGTTTTGGATAGAATGCTTATTGAGGTTTTGACTCCACAGTTTCGCAGATTGAGCACGGTATTCTGAGATTGGTCAATGTGGAACATCCTCAAATTACTGTCTTGATGGACTGTGAAGGACTCTCTCCATTTGGTTTTGGACTCTCTCCATTTGGTTTTCCCATAAACATGATGAGATCTTGCGGTGAGATCTTGCAAGATCATTATCCTAATCGTCTTAGCTCTTTGATTATAGTACGGCTCCCTCAAGTTGCCCAATTGATAGTGCAAACTTTCCTTCAGGTAAATCCATTTTTGATGCACTGAAAGATCTTGCGCCTAGCCTAAGAAAAAGACTTCTTTCTTTCTTTTTGTTTATTTTCATGGAATTTGATTTAATTTTTTTTTCCTTTCACTTTTCTCCCTTTTAGCAATTTGTTTTTTGCTTTCCCATTTTAATTAAAAAAAAAATGGGTTGCTTATAGTTTGTGGGGTAATTATTTGTAAACTCAGTTGGGTACTTGGGAATCAAAAGTCAAATGTTCATTTATCCGGTACATAATCCACTATAGTAACCACACAATAATTTCTCTCGACTAACTAATCCTTTCGTACAATCCAGCATGAAGGGGAGGGCTATCTCATCTAATCTCATCTTCATAGCAAATGACCACTTAAGAATTTTGCTTGTTGGTACTGCCCGGATTATTATCTCGTGGTTTGGATTTTGGTTGGTTAGTCATTAATACATTTGATTAATGTGCACCTTTGCAGGTTCTAATTGAGCTCCCTAATCATAATTGCTAATAATAATTGCTAATCATAATTGCTAATATTAGTGCGGAAATAAAAATTGACTTGTCAGAACTGCATAATTTCATTGATTTGTATGTATTGGTGGAAAAACTACATTATGTGTCTCATACAACCGATACTGGTTGTGTGCGGCACCTTTTTGTCTCACAAAAAAGTGAACCCAAATGTGTACAAATGTTGGGTCCACATTAGGCACATGAAAAAAAAAAAAAAATGTATGGCTGCATTGTCATCAACATCAAACTAACATTGTGCTTGCAGGTGCTTAAACCCGCCACACGCCAAAAAGTGAGGATTATTGGGAGAAACCATCTAGAGTTTCTATCCAATCACCTCGATTCAGTCCCTCCGTTTCTTGGTGGAAACTGCTCGTGCTCAAAATGCTCAGGCCGGAGCAATGCAGAAGGTAAATCCGAGGAAGCCACAAGGACAGAACCAACACTTGATCATGTGAATAAATCCGATGAGCTCACTCGGACAGAACTAGCCCCTGATCATATGAATGATAGCCCCGAGTTTAATCAACATAGTGTTTCCCACACGAATGGATACAAGGGAGAACTGATAAAGATCATCATCATTGGTATACTGATGGTGTGGATATTTGTTGCTGTGATTGTGGCAATGCATAATCCAGAAAGATTGCCTCTTTTGCATTGACTTAGATAATAAAATGTGTGTTTCCTATGCAGAATCATAAATCTCCACTCAGGCAATAGATTTTTCGTTAGCTTTGTAATGTCATATAAGTACTTTCTAGTTAGACATCGGTATACATTATACAGTAGTAATTTTCGTAGAGGATTTACGTAGTTACTTATCAATGTATAGTACTGTATTTGGAAAGCACTGGCATGATAGATTTCCACATGGTGTTCATAGAGGATTTACATGAATATTTGTCAATAAAGCAGCGAAGATTCATATAGCTGACTCTTACCTGTTTGGGATTGAGGTGTGGTTAATTTTTTCCTCCGTTTATTGTAATTGGGGTTGGGGAAGAAATTCTTAGAATTATGTGCTAGTACTGAGTCTGGTCCGTAGGAGAGGATAAAGATGGGAGTTAATGTCCTTTATCTGATGTTGTTACCTCTAATGCTATGTTTGCTAAGATTTGCCAATAATATTCTTTAGGAACAAATTCCGGATATCTGCATCTATCCGTGTATATTAACCTGTTATAACAAGTTATTTTCTTCATTCTTAGGTTCCAAATTAGATTACTATAGACAGTTACCTATTCATATAGCCGACTCTCGCTTGTTTGATTTGAGGCGTAATTGTTGTTTTATGACATAAGGATGAGTAAGGAGAACTATTAAAACAAAGATGCCATGAAAATTAGCGCAGAGTCCCAATTCTCATCATCTATTATCTGCAACAACAAAATTGAACCCAAATGAGTTAGAACCAGATGAAAATCACTACATTTTGTCAAATTACATTAACAAGTTCCACAGTGATATAGGATGCAAATGAAGTTATAAAATCCCACTCACAAGGAACAAAAAATGAAAATCACCACATTTTGTCAAATTACATTAACTTTTAGGATGCAAATGAAGTTATAAAAAAAAAAAAAAAAAAAAAAAAAAAAAAAAAGTATTACTAATGAACACAGGAGAAAAGGACAAAAATCAGAAATGGATAAAAATACTTAAAAAATAGGATTGCTATAGAAAAATAGAAAAAACAAAAAAGGTTGAATGTGGCTGCTGGGATTCGAGCCCAGGTCTCCACGGCCACAACGTGGAATTCTTACCACTAAACTACAGCCACAAGATGTCCTGGTTGGCTTATCTTTATTTTTTATTACGCAATCGCATAATTTATCATGCTGTTTTCTGCTTAAGCTTTCATGTGGGAACATATTGAAACTTGTCTTAAAGCTTTTTGTTGTTGTGTTCTTATATGATTTTTTTTGTTATAAGGATCAAAATATAACAACTCAATAGGCGTACGTATGCACATTCATCAAGTCGAGTGTAGATATAGCATACAACCTTTATATTTCAGTTCAGTTGTTATATTTATTGTATTTGATGATTAATAATATTTTTAAGTATAAAGTGAAACGCAATATATATTACAGAATTATATCATATGTTGTCTTTGATCTGCTAGACATATAATTTATGAGTTTCACATATGTTCTATATTCTCTAAGGTTTATTGAGTTAGAAGGGCATTATCTACAAAATGTAAGCAATAAAAGAAGAAAGTTGATGAACCTAGCATTGAATAAAAAACAAGCATGCCTTTTTGTCAACGTCTAAATTAAACCAAGTTATATGTTTGGTTGCATGAACTAATCATGACAGATATTAAGTCTTAACGACCTATTATTCATGCATGTGCTCGATAAAATGCGTTAACTAATTAAGTTGGAAGGAGAAATTATGAGAGTACCAACCATTGATTGAGAAGTTTCAACGTTATCTAAAAGACCTATTAAAAATTAAGCCAATAGGTTGGAAACAAGAATTATTGCATATTAATGTGGACGTTTCCATAGTATTTTAATGATAATCCTATACTTCTACGTTCTAATTAAAATGCCTCTAAAATTTATTTATATAGTTTGAGATTGAGTGTTGTATCTCAAAATGTAAATAAAAAAAATAAAAAATAAAAGATTCACGGACTAATAAATTACTTACTATAATATAGTAGGGCTTAGATATTTTTCTTTAAAAGAATTAAAGTGTCATATTTCGCAAAAATATCTGTCTAAAAAGGTTATAGAAATATATATGTCGACGATTATGAAATATTTAAACACCTCCATATGCCTGGAAAGCTATTAAAAATACTTAATAGAGTAGTTAGCATAGAGAATTGAATATTAAAATAATCTTTTGGATTGAATTATAAAAGGGGATTATAATACAACCTCGTGTTGATTAACAATTTTGTTTTGAACCAAACTCAATTAGATTATTCACTTTCACTTGACCTCTCTTTTCTTTGACTGATACAAAATTTGGTCCAAAAGTAGATGCATTGTAATTCTAATAACAACAAATTTCTTTTTCATGTTAAATTTGAATCAACTATTAAATAAATTTACAATTGTCGGTAATCTGAATTAATGATACAATTGAATTATACGCTTAATATATATATATATATGTAATATTTCTATACATATATTAGTTAAATTGAGTTTTATTTGATTGTTTTTTATATGAAATTAATGAGCTAATTTGATTATTCCATACAATGATAAACTCATACTTAAACCTATACATTTGTTTATACAACCCTAAAAGATCATTTAAATATTAGGTTCAACTTGGTTGGTATTACAAAAAATAATTGACACCCTAACCGGGGGGGGGGGGGGAGGGTGATTTACAAGAAGGGCCTTGGAGGTGAGTGGTCGGGAACTTTTGACCCCGCTTGCTCGATGGACAAACTTTCAAGTTTAACAAGTTTTGACTTTTCACCTTCAAAGTTTGTCCATGGGGCAAGGGGGGGGGGGTGTCAAAAGTCTAAGACCACTCATTTTCAAGTCATTAGTATAATTTCTTATAACTAGAGTCAAGGGGGGGCCAGCGTTAAAAAGTAGAGAAAGGACAAGGTATATTACTTAAATCACTTCAAAGAGGAGACACGTGTGCCACCACATTAAGGTAGTTATTCGTGTATAACCATTGTGATGTATAACCAAAAAAAAAAAATCCATTGTGATGTGACTATGAAGTAGGGGGTTTGCTGTTAATTAATTAATCTAAATATTCTTTCAACTATATACTTCTTTTTTCATGTATTAAATAACAAGGACCCTTTAGTTTTATACCTTTTTTAACATAAGAATGGAAGATTCAAAAAATCTAAAGTAATACTGTAGGTTTTGTTTTCTCTCCTTTTCATAATTGCACTTGAAAACATCAATGTGTTGTTCTAATCAACCTCAACGTGATTTCTCCATAAAAGTGATGTTATACTGATTAAACTTTTGTTCTTTAACGGAATGGTTCATCACATTCATTGATATATACTCTTTTAGGCTACTCTAAATTTTATCCCTAAAAAGTAATAAAACAAAGAGCAATATAAGTAGGTGTTTGCTTTGTCGATTTTCTTTTACAAATGTTGACTTTATCCAATTTATAAACGGAATATTCATTCATGTTAATTTTACGGGAGATTTCGTACTAGCTTTTTGACAAAATAACTTTTACTCTTACCAAAATGAAAAGATATACTATAATTAAGGGTCATGTGTTTGGTATGGAGGAATTTTATTTTTACATGTTTGGTTGGTCAAATTGCTTTAAAAAGTATTTTCTCTAGATAAATAAGTTCCTCATTCAATTTTTATAGTGGCATTTTCATGGTGATACAAATACACTACCCCTCCACCCTTACTTCTTTTTCTCTGCTTCGTCTGCAGCTTAATTAGAGATTCTTGAAAAAATGGCGTCATCTTCTGTTGATCGAAACAGTGCAGTGCCACTGAGAGTAGCACCCTCAAGTCATCACTATCCATATCCACCGCCCATGGCTATATATGAGAATCTTGTGGCCTCTCCTCAAGTGTTCATGGATACTTTGCAGGAGTTCCATGCTGCCATGAGGACCAAGTTCATGATCCCTATTATGTGGGGAGAACTGTTGTATTTGCATCGCCTCTTTGTCGAGGTAACTACTCGTGGTGGTATCGAAAAGGTTAAAGGGGAGAAAAGATGGAAGGAAGTAAAATTGGCTTTTAGCTTTCCTTCTTCAGCCAAAAATGCTTCATTTCTCCTTCAAAAACATTATAATTCATTGTTGTTCCACTACGAAAGAGTCTACTATTTCAAGGCATATGATCATGTGCTGCAGCAAGTCTCACATCCACCTCATCATGGTTCGTACCATCAGTAGAAGCCGTCATGCCGCAGCTACAGAGGACAGAAATAACATTTCCTGAAACACCATCACCAATGTCTGGTTTTATTGATGACACGTTTCACGGTGAATATCTTATTACCATGAAGATTGGATCTGAGAACTTTAAAGGTGTTGTCTATCAGGTTTCAATGAATCAAGAGTAAATCAGAATCTACCTTCTGAGAAAGCAACATCAATGACAGGGAGGATAAATAAATGAAAGAAGAAGATGAAGTTGATAAACAAAAAACTACAACACACAACAAGGAAAATGTTCTTTTTTCCCTAGAAGAAAAAACTTTATTATGTCAAACTACTTATGCTTGAAGATGATTCTAGCTAGGCGAATTTTCATATATTTTGTCTACAAAAATATACTTCTTTCTATGAGAGGACCATATTTTTTACTACATTTTGTGGATGGTTGAATGTTCTGTTTTAACTTTCGGGATTCATGAAGATATCATCTCAACATAACATCTTGAATCTGAGATAAGTAGTAATAGGTTTAACTATTACTTTGTCGCACAAAGTGAGGTGACTACTTTATTTTTGAGGTGACTACTTTATTTTTTCTTTTATTACTAAATTATCTACCCAGATTTAAATTTTATGGATTCAATCTTTAAGGTTCTTAGCCAAACGCCTACTCAGCTTGATCAAAAGTATTACTTTAAAAATAGGGAAAACGACACTACCTAGCCATTAGGAATTTGTTTTGCCCATGTTTGGGCTTAATACCGCGATTTGGTCTTTTAGCCCAAACTATTTTCAGGCGCTAGCGCAACAGCCGATTCACTATTAAAAAATCATGACTTTTTTTGTTGGTGACTAAAGTCGCCATAAAAGATCAACAAGTCGCCACTAAAGGTTCATTACAAAAAGATCAGACCTTTTTGTGGCGACTTTAAGATCAAAAAGTCACCACTAAAGGTTCACTACAAAAAGATGAGACTTTTTTTTATGAAAGATCAAAAAGTCGCCACTAAAGGTTGACAAAAATTCATATTGAGCCTTCAAAAAATATCAGGAAAAATGTATAATATGTGTGTAATTAGTAAGTATACGTTGTTTGAGCCTTCAAGAAGTACCTAAAACATGTATAATATGTGTATAATTAGTAAGTGTGTATAATTAGTAAGTATACACTTATTAAACATAACTTATACAACAATGATACATTTCTAAACACATATTGTAAGGATACATATTTTATACAATAATGATACAATTTCTATACATATGATAGATATCTCTATACAACAATGATACAATTTCCATACGTATACTGAAATTAGTTGAAAAAAAGGCTAAAAATAGAATTATTTAAAAAGGCTAAAAATATCCTTTAAGCTTCTTGAGCCATCCGGTCAGTAGTTTGGACCGGATGACCATTTGTGTCCTTTTCCCTTCAAATATTCATAAATTGAATAGAAATTTAAAAAAATGTGATTTATAGAAGATTATTCTTTTTTTTTTATATATTTTTTTTATTACATAAGTATAGGTGAAAGAGGAAATAGGGAAGGAAATGACAACGAAAATTCAAACTTTAACTAACAAGGTGAAAATTTAGATCGGAAAAGGTCCAAAAATACCCCTAACGTATGGGAAATGGCTCACAAATACCCTCCATCCATCTATTGGTCCAAAAATACCCCCAACCTATTTTTTTGGCTCAAGAATACCCCTTAAACTAACACCCTAATTTTGATGGTATTTTTTCAATTTTAAAATGCCACGTGGCTTGTTTTGATTGGACACATATATTATTTAATTTTTTTTTGCATTTTGTGAATTAATCAACGAAATATGTTTTTTTTTTTTTTGCATTTCGTGTATTAAAAAACGAAATAGGATGATTTTTTTTTTAATTTCGTTCATATAAAAACGAAATTGGAACATCCTATTTCGTTTTTATATAAACGAAATGAAAATAAAATTATTTTCCTATTTTTTTATATAAACGAAATACAAAAATACAAAAAAATTTATTTTCATATTTAGTTTTTTAATAAACGAAATACAAAAAAAAAAATTACTATTTCGTAGATATACCAACGAAATGCAAAAAAAAAAAAAAATATATATATATATATATATATATATATATATATATATATATATATATATTTTCCAATTTCGTTTTTATATGAACGAAATTAAAAAAAAAATTTATCCTATTTTGTTTTTTAATACACGAAATGCAAAAAAAAAAATTATAATTTCCTATTTTGTTTTTTTATTCACGAACTGCAAAAAAAAAAAAAAACATATTTCGTTGATTAATTCACGAAATGCAAAAAAAAATAATAATAATATATGTGTCCAATCAAAACAAGCCACGTGGCATTTTAAAATTGAAAAAATACCATCAAAATTAGGGTGTTAGTTTGAGGGGTATTCTTGAGCCAAAAAAATAGGTTGGGGGTATTTTTGGACCAAATAGGTGGATGGAGGGGTATTTTTGGACCAATAGATGGATGAAGGGTATTTGTGAGCCATTTCCCATACGTTAGGGGTATTTTTGGACCTTTTCCGAATTTAAATTGCCAACGAACTGAACTACTAGATAACAAGATTATTCAAAAGGTGAAAACCGAAAGAGCGATTGAGTATCCAGTGGGCATGTAATGTATGCATCTTCTAGGGGAAACCAGATTAGGAAGAGCGTGAATATCACGTGCCCCTTCCTCAAGCAAAGTATATAAACCCCCCCCCCCCCCCCCGCCCCAACCCCACCCCTTCTTCAAGCAAAGTATAACCCCCCCCGCACCCCCCGCGCCCGCAATTATTATAATATCACACATACTTCACCTAACTTTCCGTATAATAGTCGCCGTTAAATTCTACCGGATATTATATACGTTAGTGATCCTGCTCCATTTTTATTTTCCAGGTAATTGACTTATGTGACCGTCCCTGACTAGTTGTTATTAATTAAGCGCTTCATTTGTTGGTGTTTTGTCTCTCTTGTTCTCATTTGCTTAATCTGTTTTAGATAATTATTATGATTTCATTTTCGCATTTAAGCTGCTTATAATTCGTAAAAGGCATAATACATATATAGACACTTAAACTTAGTTAAACACTCCAACTTACAAAACGATCATCAAGAGGAGGACAACAACAACAACAACGTACCTAGTGAAATCCCACAAAGTGGGGTCTGGTAGAGTATTACGCAGACCTTACCCCTACCTTGGGTAAGGAGGTTGTTTCCGGTAGACCCTCGGCATAAGAACAAGCAATTCAAAGCAGGATGAAACAGAAATAACGAATACACCATACAGTCAAAGGACAAGAAACAACAAATAGTAACAGAAATGGAAGGGCAAGAAACTACAAGAGTAATACTACGACCACTAGGATGAAAGGATAAGTCGGACAATACTCAACTACCTACTACTACTACTACCCTACTACTCTAATCCGTGTCCTCCAAAACCTTCAAAATTTATGTGTCACGTCAGCGTCGGGTGTACAACGAGACATAGTGGGGATGAGTTTAGGTGTCTAGATGTGCATTATAAAAGATGGAGTTTTTAGTTGAGGCCAATTAGCTTACAATCGTAAAGGTTACAGAACATATAGCCTGGAAGGCACTTTTTCATTTTGGTACTGTACTGAAACAAGTGCAAATTTAGCGAGTGGAATGCATATGGATTCATAAGGCCGGCTCTAATTAGTTTGGAATTTAAGAATATTTTTGTTGATACTAATTGAGCATTTCATTTGCTGGTGTTTTCTCTCTTGTTTCTCACTTGCTTACTGTGTTTTAGATGATTATGAGTTCATTTAGGCATTTATGCCGCTTAATTCGTGAATACATGACGAGAAATTAGCTTGCAATCATAGTGGTTAGAGAATATACAAAGAAATTTGTGACTAGAAATATTTACTTTAGGAACTGTGAGTTAACTAATCCTGATTATTGAGCTGAATTTTGTTTTATGTTGGCAGTTTCTTTATAAGTTTGTCCTACTAGCGAGTCTAAAAACTGGTTGATATTCACCTGGCCAGGTATATATCAATTGATTACGCTAGAATTCAAAATTAGTTAGGATCTGTTATATGAATAAACTGTATATGTTCATTTTATTGCAATACTAAACAAATGCTATATAGCTTTTGAAAAATATTACACCATGTAGCCCAACATACAATATTATACAACATTACACCTGGGGGAAAAGCATTATACATAATGTATCAACCTTTTGTAAAGTGTATAAAAGGTGTTTATATGAGCTAAATCGGGTAACAAACTCAAAGCTAGTTTGGGTTACGTGGCGTAAATATTTTCAAAAAAAGACATAGAGCGTAATTTTCCCTTTTCTAAAACTAGGTATTATCTAAATATCATATTTGTCCCAGCCCGAACATATAAATATCTAAATAGAATAAAAATGTAAGGACTCTGACAAACATCACAACCGATTTAGATGTAATGACTATGCTTTAATCCCAACTGGTTGGTATCATCTATAGATACTTTGCGTCCATTGTCTTTTGTTATGCCTAAAGACTGCATTGATAGGGAGGTCTTAGTCTTTTAAGAAAACTTTCTTTCATGTAATTTTAGGTCTTCCTCATCCAATTTATCTTCTTCAATAATGATATAAAAATCGCTTTAGATATCCATAGCCTTTATTTTTTGTGACTGGAATGTTGTATCCATTTGAGTTACCTGATTGCCTTATGTGAAAGTAAACATTCCAAGAATTAAGCTATTCATTTGAGGAACACTGGTGTGTGTTCTGACTTTCTGCATTTCTTTTCTTTTGATTCAAGATGTGACCGAGATTTATGAGTCCATCAATATGGGAGACTTGCCATGTCCACCATATCCTAACCAAAGATTGGAGGCGCGGATAATTAGCAGGGAAAAGCTACCGAAGATTTGTTTAGTTGCGTCTGCTACAAAGCACTTCTCTGCGAAGACTTTGAAATGTATAACTAAAGTGAAACAAAGTGTACAGACTAGTGGTTTTGCTGGTGATGCTGTCATATTTTTGGCTACCACTGCTGTTCTAGAGATTGTGCGTAGGCTGAGCAAAGCTAGATGTCCTTTTATTTGGAGCGGTTTGCAGGCCCTGCAAGTTTTTTGTTTTCCACCGTTTAAGTGGATCCAGAAGTGGGCCTTTGAAGCCACTGGTCAAACAGTTGCAAGTGAGTTTCTGTTCATCTTTGCTTGCAATTCTGGCAATACTTGCATTCACATTTTGACTTTGTTATATACCTCTTGGTGTGAAAATGAAGAAAAAAAAAAAATCAGTTTTTCTGGGGCTTGTCTGCTTGACAACATTGGTGAAAACAAGCAATGTCTTCTGTTTTTCCATAAATTATGCGAGGAGTGTGGCATTTGCATTGGCTATCTATCTTTTCTTTTCTGTTTTTTTTTTTTTTTCTGAAGATTACACAGCGAACAACCTATCTGTGTTTTACATTCCACAAAATTACAGGATGATTCTAAACATTCGCCTGAGTTAAAAATGCTGCATAAGGTTTTGGATTCATTATAAGCATGGTTGTAAGTTGTAACCATCTTGGCCACAATATCAAGCAAAAGATATTTGTGAGTTCAGATGCTAATTCTTTAGTGTAAATTGTAACCATCTTGGCCACTAAATCCAGGTTGTAGTTTTCTGCGCGAATATGTTTCTCTTTTATTAGATTATATTATTCGTGGTTACTGTTTTCTGATTTTCGGAAAGCACTTCTTATTTGATGTAGTGCATAGAAAGCGAATTTCTTCGGCACTTACCCTTCCTTGCAATTGTAAGTTGTCATTGCTCACTTAAGATCACCTTAAATGTTGGACTCTAGATGTGATCTTTGAAGGTTTTTAATAAAGGAATATTTTATGATAATGGTATATGCTATGTTGCTTGGACCCTTCACTTTTGCTGCCGCACCCGTGTCCGACACGACACGACACCGACACCGACACCGGATTCGTGTCGGATCTGGTCAAACGACATTGGATACTTTGACCAAATCCATGGACCAATCTGAGAAAAAATTTGAGGCCAAATTGAAAGAAATGGAGAGCTCTTGAAGAATGGACACTTATTGTATCTAGAAGAATTTCAAGTTAATTAAAAATTAATATTTAATTTTAAATGAAACATAACTATAAAAAATTATTTTTGTTTTTTATTTCTAGGCATAGATTTAGTTATTTTTCTTATAATTTTGAATTATTTTAGCCGAATCCCCGCACCCGTATCCGCACCCCCGAATCTTAAAATTTAGATTATGCCGAATCCGACCTCTAGATCCGTACCCGTATCCGACACTCGACACCGAGTCCGAGCAACATAGGGTATATGAAATTTTTTCTTTTGGTTCGAGAAATGATGTATATGTTTTATTGCTGCAGCACTTCATCGAAGATAAACAGTTGGCAGCCAAGATTAGTTTAGTTGGCTATTTGCTATAAGATCTAGCATGCTTGATTAATTTTCTACACTTTTGTTTAATCTTCTTCTTTTTTTTTTTCCTTCAAATTGATTGGTTGTGTCTATCGTAATGACTGTATTTATTCTGGTAGAAATTGTCTAGGCCAATGCTATTGCTCTCAATTGCAACAGTTTTCTCTGATCAGTCATCATCTACGGGAGAAACAACACCAAATGATGATTCTCAAGCATATCCACAAACAAGGTAGGTCTACCGTTCGAAGTATATTTTCTTCGGAAGTTTTTCCTTTCCTGGACCACTGTGCTTGTTTAAAATATAGCCGAATATTGCTCATACTACCTGGTATGGCACCTAAAGAAAAGAAAAAAAACGCCAATAACTCCAAATTTCATCCATGATGGACTTTTAAGTCATTGAAACTTTGTTGGATTAGTCAAAAGTGATTCTGTTGATGTTATAGTTACGCCAAGATGGTGATAGATGTTAGCATTTGGCTTCCAAAAATATCTAGTCAGCTATCTAGACAAAAAATATGTAAATATTTTTTCTGTTCTCGAATCTCTCTTTATACAAAAATGTATATTTTCTATGTACACCAAAGTACAGAGAAAAAAAAAAAGGAAAAAAAAAGGGAGAGGTCTTAACGCTTCAGATGAGCCTTTCTGCTCCATTGAATGTTCTATTATTCCTTCTCTGTGGGTCTTCTTAACTCCTTTAGATATTTTTCTATTCCCTTTCAGGACAGACAGTCCCAATTTTTCTACTAATATCCTACTAAGTTCTAAATCTTTGTGAGCATTCTATAATACTCAAATTATATCCTTGCTCAATTTGCTTTCATTAATTAGTGATTCATTTACTCCCTTCGCTACTTATAAAAAACAAAATATTAATTTCCTCCCTTCGCTGCAATTTATATCACATTGTTTCAATTTGGGAGGTCTCAAAATGTTTGACACCACCACTAATAATATTCTATACAACTTTCATAATTTTTCATATATTTAAGTATGAAAATTTTAAACCTGATATAATGTTCTCTATCAAACTAACTTTTCAGACGCTATATTAATTTTCTCCTCTAAACGATATAATATGCAAGTCATAATAACATCTTAAGCTTCTATTTGTTCAACCACAAAACAGACAAAATAATTTATTAGGATTTATGAAATTAAAGCTATAATAAGAGTAAGGATTACAATCTTAGCTAGTCCAATACTGAAACCTAATTCATTTTATTGTCCAATTTTGTTGTGATGTATGGGAACTGTAATAAATATGAATTTCCCAACAATAACCACGTGAAACTTTAAAAAGAAAAAACAAACAATGACAACGTGAAAGAAGGCCATTCATGAGATTCAACAGAAATTTTTATTTTTTACTTTTCTTGGGCTGTTCTCAAATTCAAAATTTTTACTCAGCTTTAAATGTAAGTATTGAAATGTGCTGTTAACAACAACATCAATAAATTAAAAGATATGAGGCCTAGCAATTTTGCTTGTGTGATCATGATTTCTTCGTGAAATTGATTTTCGTTGTTTCTTTTTGAAAATTCTGCTCTCTGGGCTCTTATTACGGTTATTACTTTTAATATATTCAACATGGTTTGCCTTACAGATCTCATGATGAAATACAGGATGGTCAACCTGAAAGATGGTTGCTAGAACTCCATAAGGAACTCAGGGATGAGGGTATTAGTGTACCTGAGAGGTGAGATGACTCCCCTCGTTTTTGGCTGTTTCAATGCTAGACCGGTAGTACTGGTGGGGGGAATGTTGCTTCGATGTCCCATATTTTTACTTTAGTAGGTTTTATTTAGTTATGCTTGCCAAAAAAGGAAGTAAGCAAGAAAAAGAGAGCCTTAAAAAATAATAAAGCTTTCTAATAGCCTGTTTGGCGTTATTACTTTTAATATATTCGACATGGTTTGCCTTACAGATCTCATGATGAAGTACAGGATGGTCAACCTGAAAGATGGTTGCTAGAACTCCATAAGGAACTCAAGGATGAGGGTATTAGTGTACCTGAGAGGTGAATGTTGGGGGGAATGTTGCTTCGATGTCCCATATTTTTACTTTAGTAGGTTTTATTTAGTTATGCTTGCCAAAAAAGGAAGTAAGCAAGAAAAAGAGAGCCTTAAAAAATAATAAAGCTTTCTAATAGCCTGTTTGGCGTTATTACTTTTAATATATTCAACATGGTTTGCCTTACAGATCTCATGATGAAGTACAGGATGGTCAACCTGAAAGATGGTTGCTAGAACTCCATAAGGAACTCAAGGATGAGGGTATTAGTGTACCTGAGAGGTGAGATGACTCCCCTCGTTTTTGGCTGTTTCAATGCTAGACCGGTAGTACTGGTGGGGGAATGTTGCTTCGATGTCCCATATTTTTACTTTAGTAGGTTTTATTTAGTTATGCTTGCCAAAAAAGGAAGTAAGCAAGAAAAAGAGAGCCTTAAAAAATAATAAAGCTTTCTAATAGCCTGTTTGGCTAAGCTTCCAATATCTGCTTATTTTGAAAGTACTTTTTGTCAGAAGTGCTTTTCGAAAAAGTACTTTTGAAGAGTAGCAGTTTGTGTTTGACTGATCAATTTGAAAAACTCTTTTGCCAATAGTGGAGCAGTACTTTGTGCTTGATCAATGTTCCAAAAATGCTTCTGGGGAAAAGCTACTCTTTTTAGCTACTACTTCTACTACTACTACTACTACTACTACTACACATAAGTACTTTTTTTGTTAAGAAAAGCTTGGCCAAACACCTCATTTTTCTAAAATAAGCCCTTTTTGGGAAAAATATCGGTTTCCCAAAAGCTTGGCCAAACAGGCTCTAAATCAGACTTCCGTTTATCTACAAATTTGTTGCTCTTTTGATGCACTAGTAAGTATTCCTTTTCTTTAACAATTTCAAATACTATTTGACTAATTTGTCACTGATACTTTCATGTCACATTGGAATTCGATGTTCTGTGTAACCTGCCAACAGGTTGAATGATGATGAGCTTCGCCAATTTTATGCTGCTGCAAATGGTGATTTTGCAAAGTTGCTTTCATCAGTTAAGAAGACCATTAAATGGAGGCAGAGTTACACGATTCTTTCGCCAGAAGAGCTTGAGGCTTGGTCTCCTTTCATTTTTTGGCACGGCCACGATGCCAATCAACGGCCTTGCCTCATCATTCGCCTTGGACTTGCTTGCTCCAACCTGAGATCCAATGGCAAATCTCTCTTGATAAAAGCAGTTGGTATGTTATACATCAGTGCAACTGAATGCATGTAACACTGTGTCACTGATAACTCGAAAATATCATATTAAGTTTTAATCTTAGTCAAG
>NC_081349.1:34106459-34111732 GCF_029784015.1 Lycium ferocissimum | reverse complement strand
ATTTAAAAAATTTAAAAAGTTATCGCCCTGATACTTATCCCTTAGGCAATTGGCAAAAAGGGGGCCCCAAATCTTTGAAAATTTCCTTGTTACCCGGTCCAAATAAAATTTTGCCATTAAAAGTACCCCCAAAGTAACTTTTAAAAATTAAAAAAAAAACCGACCGCTACTTATCCCAACCGAAAGGCAGATCCGGTTGGAAAAAATTTTGAAACCTTAACTAATCTTTGAATTTTTTTTTTGGTTAAAAATATGAAGTACAATTAAAATTTTTTTTTAATTTTGGGAAAATTTTTTAAGAGATAGGGATCGATAGGAAGGGAGATATTTTGGTGAATGGGAAACAAAAAAACCCTTTTTAAATTTAAATTAAGTTTTTTTGTTTCCTAAATATGAAATTTTGTTACCCCTCATATTTCCGCTATTTTCACTATTTTTTAAAGTAAAATAGAAATAAGAACATCTACTTGAAATATATAACTTAGTTATAGGTTGTTAGAATAAAAAAAGTAGCTATTTATGAAAATTTTACTTTTAAAAAGGGGTCCCCTTTTGACTAATTTTACGGATAATACATCCCAATAACATAGTTATTGGGTAACTCTATCCACTAAGACTTTAGCATTTTTCTCTGATGGAATTTGAACCTGAGATTGTTATCAATCCACTTGGCCACAAACCTTCACAACCGGTTATTTAAATTGATTTCGCTATTTTTTCATTGGGTTTCCCTTTGACAATGAAAATGGCAAGTTTTGTTCTCTCTTTTCCCCCATAAAAAGAATAAATAGGAGGTGTTGGAGGGGTGCCGTTTCATGCGGGGAAAGGGGTCCCTTTTTTCCGATTTATTAGTAAACCCCTTCTTTTAGGGGCCCCAATTTTTGGTTCAGAAAAAATATATGTTATTTGGGGTGGAAAAGAAACTAAATGTGACAAATATAAAAATTTTAAATTTTAAAAAGTTGGGGTTGAACAAGTAAAAAAACCCCGACAAAGGTTTTATGACAAAAATTTTAAGTAATGGATTCCCTATAAGTATGGAACGCCAAGTAATAAACCAAAAAACAGTGTACGTAAAAGTTACACTACACCATTAGTATCTTTTTATTTTCATTTTTCCATATGTGGTATCTTCTTTTCTATTTTTAGCCTAGGCTGGACGGCCAAAAAATAAAATTCAAGCAAAAAAAACAAAATTTTTGTAGCAATGAATGTTAAAATAGATAAAAATTTATATACACCCTTGTAATTGACTTTTAACAATCTCACCTCTGAAATTACGATGTTCGTCTTTTATAGAAGTTTTTCCTAAATTAAAAGATGAAGGGGTTTGTATAATATACATTTTTTTTTTCCCCGCATTAAATTTGAAGTAATCGAGACTCCAATATAGTTCGACGCTAAGTAAGAAAAAAAAATATATAAAAAAATTTAAACCCGGGCATTAGTATCTTTTTTGTTTAATTTTGGGGAAAGGGACCCTTCCCCGACTATAAATTTTAAAAACCCCCTTCCTTTTGGTCCCCTTTTCCCCCCCAAACTTATTTAAAACGGAATAATTACCCCCCCAAAACCGTGCCCCCCTCATATGAGAGAGTGACATACACTCTTCCACGTGTATTTATTTGTTTTCTTCTTTTTTTTTTTAATTTTTTTTTTTACGTGTCAATTTTTTTTTTAAAAAAAAAATAAAAACCCAATTTTTATTAAAAAAAAAGAGTTTTAAAACCCGCTTTTTTTAATTTGAAAATTTTATTTTTTAAACCCATTTAAAAAAAAAAAAATAAAAACATGGATTAAAAACCGAATTTTCTTTTAAAAAAAAGGGTTTTTAAACCCCCTTTTTTTGAAAAAAAAAAAAAAATGAAAAATGTTTTTTTTTTTTAATAGGGAAAAAAAATGGATTTGTTAAAAATATGGAAAACTTGATTTTTTTTTTAAAATGTCTTAAAAAATCTTGATTTTCATGATTTCTTTTTCTTAGGACACTTTTATTTTTCAAATAAAATGGAAAAATTTTTTTCTTGCCAAAATGTGAAAAAAAACCTAATTTTTAAAAAATTTTAAAAAAATTAATTATTTTCTTAACATGTGGAAAACCCTTTTTTTAAAACTAAATGGGAAGACTAGATTTATTTTAAAATTTTTTAAGAAAATCGATTTTTAAAAAAAAATTAAATTTTTTCCCCTTTTTTTGTTTCCCCAAAAAAAGGAAAAACAAAATTCTTTGCCACATCTTTTTTTGGGGGGTTAATTTTTCCCGTTTTAAATAAGTTTGGGGGTAATGGGCCCCGGGGAAAGGTAAGGTGTGTCGTTAAAAAACCCGGATATTTTCGGGGGAACGGGCCTTACCCCTTTTAATTTTTCCATATTAGTGTCTTTATTTAAACTATCTTGAGCCCGGGGTTTGAAAAACCCAATAAATTGAAAATTACATATAGGGGAAAATAAGGTAAAAATAGGCATTTACGGGCGGGGTTACTCAAATGAAAAAGATAGCCCTGACCTAATGAATATGTTTAAGAAATCTAAATTAAAGTTCCGATTCTAATACATTTTTTTTTGATGGTTTGGTAGAAATAAATTTTTGTGTTGTAGTTACTCAAATAAATAAAAAAAAAAGAATAGCATAATATAAAAGATTTTTAAAAAATCTCATCATACACGATTTAAATGTTTGTCAATAAAAACCAACTCCAAAGTTAAGGGGTTATACAAGGTATTTGGAAACCATCATGGAAAATTTTTTGGGGTGGATTGAAGAAATTCAAAGTACAAGGGAAAGGTTTCAAATCAAATCACCCCCGGGGGAAGGGAAAAAAATTCAAATTATTTAGCAAATAAAAAACATGGCCGGGGGGAATTGAAATATCAAAACTTTAAAGCCAAAATTGAAGGCCCATAGACTAATCAAAAAGGATAATCAATCCCATACACGAGATTGAAAACAATTAAATAAAGGAAAAAATCAAAAAAATCGGCCCAAGAAGGAAAACAATTTTGACAAAAAAATGAAAGCACGCAATAGAATACAACAACGGAACTATGGAGATCGAAAACCGGGGGAAAAAAAGAACAACCCAAAAAACCTCATCAAACTCAAAACTCGATCTACAACAAAAACCAAAAGGGAAAAAATAAAAAAAACTCACCTCGATTGAGCTCACAAACCAAAAAGGGGGCGTACAACTTCCCAAATTTAAGATCTTTGGAAGAAAAGGGCATGGAATCATCATGCCCATGACTGGGGAAAGGGAAAAATTAGAAACACATTTGACGAATCTCATATCTCACTTTCTACTTTCTAAACTAGGACTTTCTTTATTTTTTGCACTTTCCCTTTCTAGAGTAGATGCATTTTTCTTCGTTTCTTTCATTTGTTTTGTTAAGACTCTACTTATTCAACAAATAGGCCCATGCATGGCTGATATTTAAAAAAAAAAAATGTTTGTCAATATATAAAAGTTATACATGTCACGTTTAACAAGAGGTTAAAGGTTCAACCTATAAGTACAGAAAAATTCTGGTGGAAAGCGTTTTCTCGTGACATAAATCTGAAGTAATCGAGACTCCAATATAAGTATTAGGCATCAAGTAAGAAACAAAAACAAGTGTATATAAAAGTTAAACTGCCCATTAGTATTTTTTTTTTCATTTTTCCATTCATAGTGTCTGTTTTAACTAGTTTTAGCCTACGTGCGCTGCGCGTGCTAATAAATTGAAAATTTTATATAAAAAATAGAAAATTTTATATAAAAAGAACAAATTATGTAAAATAGCAATGAACATTAAAGTAGATGCAACATTCATATATATCTTTATAATTGACTTTTAAGGAATCTCATCTCTACACAATTTACGATGTTTCTTGATATACAGAAGTTATCTGTCGCATCAAATAAGAAGTTAAGGTTCAAACTATAAGTATAGAAAAATCCTGACAGAAAGCATTTTTCCTCAGGTTGTTAATTTAACGGTAGAGTATTCAGTTTTTAAGTCCGCCGACTAAAAAAAATGACGTCACTTCTTCCATAAGACACATGTCCCCTCTCACCGACCTAATCCAATTTTTTCATGTCTGGTTAGTCAAACTATTTAGAAAATATTTTCTCTTGGAAAACAAGTTTCTTAAAAATGTGGAAAATGACTTTCTCGTTAGCTGAACAAGTTACATGTTAACATTTCAAAGCTTCATCGCTGCCCTCCTCACTCATCCAACGCCCCGTATCCCTACCTCTTGGCCATGTCGCAATTCCTAGCATTCTTCAGGAAAATCCTGCGCCCATTTGCCATTACTCGCTAATCTCGGGACAAAAAATACGAATGGAATTGACTCGACTAACGAGCGATGATTTGCAATTCAGTAGGGTCTATATTTTCCCGTTATAGGTGCACCAGTCCGGAACCTTCTTCTTCATCTTTTTCTTCATATATATAACTTTCCAAAAATAGCCATTTTCTGTTAATATTCCTTCATTTAACATTACCCATTTTCTCAAGTTCTTTTCTTTTGGGTCTATAAAGAGAAATCTTTAACTTTTGAATCAAGTGGGTATTTGAGTTTTTCAATAGGCAGAGAAAGATGTTGACCAATATATCCCTTTACATTCTTCGTTTTTTCCGCTTTGTCCTTCGGATTGGTGGGTCGACTTCTCCAAAAGGATTTCTGGTAACAAACTTTAGATTATGCATGCTACTTTCTTGATTTGTGTTGTTTGCTTCATGTTTATGTTTGATGCTGCATTTTTGTTATGTTTGGTGGTGGTTGGGTTTGTTTTGGATTTTCCTCATGTCTTAGAGGATATTTTGGACTTGGTTCAGCTTTGAGTTATTGTTTTTTAATAACCGTGGTGTCTGGACTAGCCTTTAGACTAATTTTACGGGATACGTGCCACATCTCAATAACACAGTTATTGGGTAACTCTTCCATTAAGACTTTAGCATACCTCCGCTGTGATTTGAACCTGAGACCATTATCAATCCACTAGGCCACACCCTTGGCTACAACTTCGAGTTATTTTAAATTGGATTATGCTATGTTTTCGTATTCTGGGTTCCTTGGACAATGAAAATGGCTAGTTTTTTATCTGTCATTTTTTCGAGTAAAAAGAAGAAATGAGGAGTGTATTGGAGTGCGTGACCGTCTCATGTCATGTGAGGAAGGGTACCTTTTCCTGATTTATTCAGGTCCACAATACCTTCTTTTATGTGCGAGCCTGATTACTTTCTTCGGTTAAACACGTGAAAATATATGTTAGTTGAGTGGGGCAAAT